>NW_012267309.1:478964-489081 GCF_000151885.1 Dipodomys ordii
AAAAAAAGAATCTCAGGGGCTGGGAAGGTGGCTCATGAGGCCCTGGGTTTGATTCCTCAACACCACATAAGCAAAAAGAAAAACGCCGGAAGTGGCACTGTGGCTCAAGTGGTAAAGCGCTAGCCTTGAGCTGAAGAGCTGAGGGACAGCGCCAGGCCCAGAGTTCAGGCCCCACGACCGGACCCAAAAAATAAATAAATAAATAAAAGAATCTCAGAAATAATGTGAAATCCTAGGACATATACCTCAGACTTAACACCAACCAAGCAAATATAATGAAGCCTTCTTATACATAATACATGGCAGATGGTTGAGAAACACAAATCCAAGCTTCCTATGACCCTGTAATGGGCCACTAGATAGAAGCATGTGGGCACTAGAGCTGGATTCCACAGGGCTTTGAGGGTGATGAGCCAGGATTTTCCTTCACCAGTCTTAAGTATGAGAACCCAGCTTACAATAGCTGATCCCATCTGTCCATGGTCATTCCAGCTGACCATTTTCCAAATTAGAACCTAGTGCCTGGCAAATACTTTTACATTCATTGAATTTATTTACCATCTGCATTTCAGATTGCTTGATAACCTTGAAGGAGTTTTCTGTGTCAAAGGCCATCAAACTTGTTCTGCCAGGAGCCAGAGAGTCTTTTAAGCCTGGGAGTCTGCATATAGTCTCTCAAATGTTACCTACTTTGCTTGTTTATTTTTTGATTTATTTATTTTATTGTTGTTACAGAGATGATGTACAGAAGGGTTACACTTACATGAGTCAAATAATGAGCATGTTTCCTTTTGTACAGTGTCCCTCATTCTCTGCCAGTCCCTCCCTCCCATCTCCACCAACGAGTTGTATAGTTCACTTTCATCAATGTCCAGTGCACTCCGCTGCTGTCCTTTTCACCCTTTTCCCCTTGAGTTTTTTTTTGAGGGGGGGTCTGGTCGTGGAGCCTGAACTCTGGGCCTGGGCACTGTCCCTCAGCTCTTCAGCTCAAGGCTAACGCTCTACCACTTGAGCCACAGCACCACTTCTGGCTTTTTTCTTTTTGCTTATGTGGTGCTGAGGAATCGAACCCAGAGCCTCAGGCATGCAAGGCAAGCGCTCTACCACTGAGCCAACTTCCCAGCCCCTCCCCTTGAGTTTTGTAAACTTTTAAGCCAAATTATTATGCCAATCTAGAATTTCACTTCTAGTTTTGTATATTTAAGAGACATGGAAAGGAAAAAACCCACATCTACCCAAATACCCTTATTTAAGGCAGATTATAATAATAGCTAAAGTAGAAACTGATGAATAAATAAATATAAGGTAGTATATCCAAGCCAGGTGCTGATAGCTCACACTCAGGAGGCTGAGATCTGAGGACCACAATTCAAAGACAGCTGGGGCACAGAAGTCTGATATTCCTATCTGTCATTAACCATCCAAAAAGTAGGCCAGAGGTGTGACTCAGGTAATAAGGGTTCCAGCTGTGAGCAAAAAAGCCAAAGGATAATAAGAAGTCCTGAATTCAAGCCCTAATACAGACACACACACAAACAGACACACACACAGACAGACAGACACACACACACACACACACACACATCCATTACAATGCATATCCATTACAGTTTGCACTATATCTGTTCAATGTAACACTATTTAATAATAAAAAGGAAATAGAAACAAATGCCTGTTCTGATGTGAAAATAGTATGCTAAATGAAGAAGTCAAACCAGGAGAGCAAGCTATGAGTAAATTTATGTGAGATCGGCAGAACGGACATGTCACCAGAGACAGAGTAGATGTCTGTGGATTCTCAGGCTTCCAGTGGGGAGGGATTGTGTTGCATGGGAAAAAGAGGAAATGCTATAGACCTTCTGGCTGGAGTTTAAAAACAATTCTAATATTGATTGTGGTGATGGATGCATAACTTGGTGAATATACTTAAAACCATTGAACTGTACACTTTAAATGGACAAGTGGTATATAACACGTATGTTGCAGGTCTTAAAAACTGCTAAAATTTATTTGTACTTCAAAAATAAAGAGAATGAGTCCAGGGCCACTGGCTCATCTTTCTAACTGCAGTTACTCAAGAAAGCTGAGACTTGGAGTTTCAGGGTTTGAAGCCAGCCTGGGCAGAAAAGTCTGTGAGATTCTTAACTCCAATTAACTACCAAAAAGCTGGAAGTGGAGCTGTGACTCAAGTAGTAGAGTACCAGCCTTGAGCAAAAATGCTAAGGGACAGTACCCAGGCGCTAGTACTTGCACAAAAGAAAGAAAGAAAAAAAAAGGAAGGGAGGGAGGGAGGGAAGGAGTTAGAGAGACAGACAGAAAGAGAGAGAAGCTAGAAAGCAAGAAAGAAGGAAGGAAGGAAAGAAGGAAGGAAGAAAGGAAGGAGCGAATGAATGAAGGAACAAAGGAAGGACTTTTCATTCTGTTAAAATGTTTGGTGAAAATCTGATAGTAAAAAATCTGTATTCTTGAATTCTATAACACAAAGGAGAAATCATTGCAGACTTGCAAGCCTAATTACCTAGAAGGAAAAGACCCCTCCCTTCTTTCATGATCACCCAGAAAAAAGGGGAAGGGGAAGAAAACAGAAAACCTAAAGTTACTCATAGTAACTGAACAGGAAAGGAGGAGACAGAGTTAATGAAATTAGGAAGTGCTCTCTCTTACGGAAGTATGAGAGGCCTAGGGTGAGGTCAGACCACACTCCCAGACACCTTAGCCTGTGAATCACAACATCCTGGTGATTTGAACTCAGATCTACAGAGAAGCACATGAAACCAGACTTCTCCTTGCTTTCCTATGGCTGGCTGCAGAGTAGTGAAAATATCCACTGTGGAGCTGAAGACAGAGCAAGTCAGCCATTGAGGTTAGTTCCAGGGACACCCCCCCCCCACTGAACTGAGAGGTAAGAGAAAGCTCAAAAGTGCCCTCCCCCCCAAGTGCTCTCAGGTAAGCTTTAAATGATGCACCTAGACTCCCATAGGAGTGGGGAGTTCTTGCTGAGCCCACTCTGACAATTCCATGCTCAAAAGCCAAAGACTTCCAGGGTACCATTAGCCTTCAAAAGGAAAAGGGACGCACACAAAGATGAAGATCAACAGCTGTCTTTCCCGCTGTGCAGCGGAGCAGAGCAGAGCAAAAGGCTAGAGACACCTGCCATGCGTGGAGACGAGTCAGTGAAGTAGCAACCATGCATAGCTTACCAGAAGCTGGCGTGCAAAGTAAAACCCTGTCCGAAAGAAATTTCACATGCACAGGATACCACATAATGTGGGGGAAAAACATGAATTCAATTTTAAAGAGCCTTCAAGAAGCAAGTAGGTGATCAGAAGAAAATAATAATTAATAGTAACTAAAGGATGAGATAAAAACAAACAAACAAACAAACCCAGGCTAAAGGAACTAAGCTGTGGACCAACAAACTTATCTAGAAACAAATCAGAAATAAGGGGACCAAAGCAGTCCCAGCCTCAGTTAGTTACTGATCTAATTTATATCAATGTAAAGAATCTAACAAACAGAAAAATATTTAAATGAATAAAGCAAAATGTACTTGAAAGAAAAGCCTATATATTTCAGTTAAAGGGGACATCATGTTTTAAAGCAGAAGTACAAGCTTATCTACTTATCAATATCAATGTATATTCTCTTCCCCTCCTCCTTGTCCTTCTCCTCCTCTTCTTCATCTTCTTGTTTGGTGCCAGTACCAGGCTTTAAACTCAGGCTTCATGCTCTTGCTTTCCTTGCTCATGGTTGGCACTCTACCACTTGAGTCATGCCCCCAGTCTAGCCTATTTGGTGGTTAATGGGAGATGAAGTCTCTCAGATTTTTCTGCCCAGGCAAGCTTTCTAAATAGGTTGAAAAAAGATTCTTTAGATATCAAGGAGGAAGAGCAAGTGGTATGGTCTGAGTGCCCCTGAAGGTTCATGTGCTTGGCAGCTTGGACCTAGTGTGGTGAAAGCCCCAACCCTGTGAGACGTACGTTGGGAGGTGGTTGGGTCACTGGGGCAGGGGGGAAGGGAATGCCCTCAGACCCTTCTGAGTTAATGCTGTTCTCCTGGGACCCTGACTAGTTCTTATGAGAGCAGGATTGTATAAAAAAGAGCTAGTCTGGCTCCCAATCTTCTATGTTTCTGTCTGCCCAGGTACACACTCCCATCATGGTGATATCAGTTTCCATGGCAAACGCCAAAACAATGGGGCCACACAATCTTAACCAAGTGAGCTAAATAAACCTCTTTTCTTTACAAAAAATCCAAGTGTCTGGTATTTTGTTAGTAACAACTGAGAACAAACTAAGATAGCTGACCTCCCAGAATTGGAAAAGATTAAAAGAGCTGGCTATTCTCAGATTTTTTTTCTGGAACAAAAACAAGGGAGTTAAATCAACCCGTTTGGGTTAAGACAAGGTGGGACCCAAAGAGTATGTCCATCCTTGATACCATCCCAAGGAAGTAATTGTAATGAACTAACATCTTCAAATCAGATAGAAGATTCAACGGGTTGCATCACTTGTGAAAATAAAGGAATTAGGAATAGTACATGGAGGTACTTTTTTTTTTTTTGGTCTGTTGTGTGGCTTGAACTCTGGGCCTGGGCACTGCACCTGAGCTCTTCAGCTCAAGGCCAGTGATCTACCATTTGAGCCACAGCGCCACTTCTAGTTTTCTGGTGGTTTGTTGGAGATAAGAGTCTCATCGACTTTCCTTCCGGGCTGGCTTTGAACTGCAATCCTCAGATCTCAGCCTCCTGAGTAGCTAGGATGACAGGCATGAGCCACTGGTGCTCAGCTTACAGTTAAGTTTTTAAAAAGTAGGCACAAGAAATTAAAACGTAACAGTCTAATACAACAAGAAAATCTTGAAAGTCCAGGTAAAAGAGCAGAAAGTGAAGGAGGTCGGTGGCTGGTGGTCTGTAGAGGAGTTAAGTGAATTAAAACTGAATGAAGACAAAAATTGAAAAAATTAAATGGTGGAGAATGACGGAAGGAGTGACATTGATCAAGAAGCATTGTTCTCATAACCTGACTTACAGAATTATAACCCTTTTGTACAACTACTTAATTTAAAAAGAAAACAAGATGAATTACCAAGCTCATAAAGCCATGGCTCATGCCTTGAATCCTAGTTACTCAGAAGGCTGAGATCTGAGGATCGTAGTTCAAAGCCATCTGGGACAGGAAAGTCCATGAGACTCTTATCTTTAATTCACTACCAAAAAGTTTGAAGTGGAGCTGTGGAACAAGTGGTAGAGTGTTAGCCTTGAGTGAAAAAGCTCAGGGACAGTGCTTTGAGTTCAAGCCCCAAGACCACACACACACACACACACACACACACACAACTAAAGTGGCTTATTTTCCTTGTCTTTAAAGAGTGGGATTATTCCAGAATGAACTAATAGTCATATTTTCTGTGGAGTTTAATGTATAATAAAACTATTAAAGTTAAAATGATGCCATTTTTATTTCAGAAACAAGAAGCTGAAACCAAATAAAAGTTCTCTCTTCCACTTAGGTGATGGTCAAGCCTAGGAAACAAAATATAATGCCACATGTTGGGACTGTCTGTTATGGACTGGAAGAGGGCTTTTGAGTAACTTGATACTGAATTCCATGGTTTGTCTGAATTGTATAACTTTTCTAAACATTGTACATTTATTTTTGCTCTCTACATTACATGTAGTTTATACTAAGCAAAATAAAATGACCAGACCTAAACTTTAAAAAAAAATGATGCCATTTTTGTGATACCTATTACTAGGTATGCAGAGGTATGCTGATCATCCAGCACTAATATCTTTGTTATTCTAGTCACTTCAGTTATGTACTACCTGTATTTGCAACTATTACAGAAACAATGTCTACCTTTAAAAAATTAAATAAAACTTCAGGTCTGGTGCTGGTGGCTCATACCTGTAATCCTAGCTATTAAGGAGCTGAGATCTGAGAATCAAGGGTCAAAGACAGATCGGGAAGAAAAGTCTGTGACACTCAAATCAACTGGCAAAAATCCAGAAGTAGAAGTGGCAATGTGGTTCAAGCAGTCAAGCACCGGCTTTGAGCAGAAAAGCCAAGGAGGGTATGAGGCCCTGAGTTCAAGTCCCAGTCTAGCACAAACAACAAAAATACAATTTCAGGTTAACAATAAAATGAAGGTACTGATAAGACAGGGTGCAGATTTTTGTATTGATGTGTTTTTAATTCCTTTAGGTTGATAACCAGAAACATACCAGTTGGCTCATGGTAAGAGTAAATTTAATTATTTATTTGTTTGTGCCAATATTGGGGCTTGAACTTGGCACCTGGCACTCTCTCTTAGCTTTTCACTCAAGGATGGAATTCTACCACTGGAACCAAGTGATTCCACTTTTAGCTTTTTCTGGTAAATTGGAGATAAGGGTCTCATGCACTTTGGATGGCTTTGAACCCTGATTCTTAGATCTCAGGATTATAGGTGTGAACCACTGTCATCTGTCCTACATTTACTTTTAAGACACTGTCAACAGTCTTCCAAAATAACTGTGCCATTTGCATCTCCACCATCAATGAGTCACAGCTCCTGATGCTCCACATTCATGTTAGCATTTGGTGCTGTCCATGTTCTCAGTTTTGGCCAGTCTAGCTTGTCCACCGTGGGAGCTCACTGCTGGTTTAATTTACATTTTTCTCTGTCAGGTGATGTGGAGCATGCTGCTTTGATTATTGGATATATGTGCCTTCTTTGATGAGGCATCTGGGCAAATTTTTGTTCCATTTTGTTAGATTGTTTACTTACTGTTGAGTTTTAAACATTCTCTGTGTATTTCGGATAATAGTCCTCTATCATACGTTTCTTTCACAAGCACTTTTGTGACCTGCCTTCAAGTTTTCTTGACATTGCCATTTAACAATATCTATTGTTTGCGCATGTGCCAGAACTGGGGCTTGCACTCAGGACCTGAGTATTGTCTTTTAGCTTCACTTAAGGTTAGTGCTCTATCATTTAAGCTACACCCCCACTTCTGGCTTTTTTTCGTTTGCTTCTTTCTTTCATTTTTGCTGATTAACTGGAGATAGGAGTCTCAAAGACTTTTCTGCTTGAGATGGCTCTAAACTGATCCTCAGATGTGAGTCTCCCAAGTACTTAGGATTAGGCATCAGCCACCAGCATTTGGCTAACAATAGCTAAATTTTAAAACTGTATTTAAAATACAGTGTAAGAAGAATAAGTTCAAAAATAAGAAAATCATATAATAAAAATATTAACATGAAAAACTGGCATTTCTGTTCAATGAGAAAATAATTATTTATTAAAACTATCATTATTTCTGGGCACCAGTGGTTCATGACTATAATCCTAGCAACTCAGAAGGCTGAGATCTGAGAATGTAGGTTCAAAACTAATACTGGGAGACAAACTAATGAAAATTTTATTTTCATATAACCAGCATAATGATGGAACTGGAGATGTATTTCAAATGGTAAAGCATCAGGCTTAAGCAAAAAGGCCAATTAAGATCGTGAGACCCTACACTCAATTTCAATACTAGCATGTGTGGGTGTGCACATGCACATACACACACACACACACACACACACACACACACACAATTGTTTATCCACTTGGAAGTAAACCAAATTAGTTACTACAAAGTGAAATATACAAACTGAAATTAAAACAAAGCTTAACAGATAGAAAGACTTAAGTACAAAAAGTTAAAAAGCAGAACTAGTAGAAGAAAATATGACTTAAAGGTGAGGTGTTTTATTATTTTTGCTGGCAAGGTTAAATTTCAAGTGCTACACTCAAAATTTTCTTCTCAATTTTAGAGTATACACAGCAAACAAATATTATCTCTCTCTCCATATATATACATTTGAGTATAAATGTCACCTTTGAGTACCCATAGATAATGAAATGAATACCATAATCAGGCTAATGAACAGCTCTTACCTCAGAAGATTGTCTTGTATGTGTGGTGAGAACACTTAAGACCTACTTGCTTAGTGATTTTCAAGTGCACATTAAAAAAAAGAACTGTGAGGAAAAGAAGGATTGTATAATTAAATACATTTAATTCTAAAAACTTAGAAAGTTTGTATATGTCATACAAAACTGGTCGAAGAAAAATAAAACTAAGAGATAGATCTGCAATTGTAATAGAAAATTGTTCATACATTTGGAAAAAATACTGAGGGATGAAGAGGATCCAAGTATATGACATCTATAAAACAACACAATAAAAAAGAATGAGAACACAGTGGAGACAGTGACCCTTGTTCAATGCATGTACTCACTACCTGACATATGTAACAGTAATCCCTTTGTGCATCACCTTTATAATAACATTTTTTTTTAAAAATCAATACAAAAAAACTTGTTTGAAGCCAACTGTGCACATATATGGAATTATCACAATCCCTCCGTCATATGAGAGCAGAAAAAGAGTCTGGCTAGACAATTAGGGCAAAGACCTCTTCCCCAAAGATGTTCTACATCCTTCATGATGGCATTAGCAATGGAGCATGTGGGCTCCTGGGCATCACAGGGTGGCCCATTGACCTGGGAAGTCTTACTAGTGCACAGCCGCAGGCTGAGTGGATTCCAGAGGTGTATGCTTGAATGGGCACCCAGTGTGGGGGGCTACAGGATGCATGGAGAGCTCATGAAGGCTGTGTGTAGCCTCTGATTGGATCTGGGGACTCATACGGCCCATAGGCTGTCCAATGATCTTGAGAGTCATGCACCTGTCTCCTACAAATAATTGATTGACTCCTTCCTACATCTCAGGCAATGCCCTCCCTTAGGCCCTTTCCTGTCTAACAGGAGTGCTATTTATCTTTTCTTTAAGAAGTATCTGCCATTTTACTTCTCCTTCTATATCCATGGACTCATTCTTTGAGATCTTAGACACAAAAGTGTTGCAGTTTTCTGATATTAGTATTAGATAGGCCACTGCAAAAGCAAAGTAAAATTTAAAAATTCTTAATAATGAATTTCACATGAACACAAAACTACCCCGTAAGAAAATGCATGGGTATAAACTAGCAATGAACAAGAAGAAATGAAAATTTCTACAAATAAAGAAAAAGTTGCTCAGCCTCAGAGAAACACATACACAGTAGATGTCATTAGTCATCTCTCTTTTTTGTATGTGTGAGGTGTGTATTTGTGTGCATCTGTGTGTGCATGTGCTTGTACTAAGACTTGAACTCAGGGCCTAGGTGACATTCTTTAGTTGTTGTTGTTGTTGTTGTTGTTTTGCTCAAGGCTGGCATTCTATCACTTGAACCATGACTCTACTATTTTTTAAATAATTTTTATTGAGATTAAGTGATTACATAAATTTCACAAATTTCACAGTATTGTGAGATAGTGATACTTAAAGTCACAAACACATTTTAACCTTCACAAGGCAAATTGTCATTATTATGGTCTACAATGTTTATAAAGTCTCTAAGCTCTGAAAATACAACAATTTCTTCCTTATTGGGTGATATGTACATTTATTTCCTCTTGCTTAGTGTAAGCTGTTTCCTTTTTCCCTCTCATTCCCTCCCTCCCATACTAGTGACTTTTTAGTAGTTAAATGGAGATAAAACTCTGATGGACTTTCCTGTCCAGGCTGGCTTTTAGTTGTTGACCTCAGGTGTGAGCCTCCTGAGTAGCTAGGATTACATCATAAGCCAAGGTACCCCCACCTGTTAGTCATCTCTCATAAAAGCTATCAGTGATCCAAGGCTTGGTGAACTGAGATTCCTCATGTGAGAAAGTGCAAATTTTTGTCATTTGCTTGTGTATGAATGAAGAAGTATGCATAAAAGTTTAAAAAATCACAATATTTAGCTTAATCATCCCATTTTTAAGGGGTTACACAATAATGGTCTAAGCATGGGAGATACTTCACATCTTGCCTGAATTCATTCCCCAAGATAGGGTATCCTGACCCTTCTTCTAATATCATCATACATTATCAATTTCAAAAAAACTGTTGACAAAAGTTTCTACAAACCTCAAAGGAGAAATAAGAAATTACCAAAAAAACCCTCCCCCACAGTATAACCCCTGCTTTCACTATATTTGATGTCAGTATAACTTGTGGAGGAGATGGGGAAAAACCAGTTGTTTAAGGATACAGGTG
>NW_012267309.1:489131-491109 GCF_000151885.1 Dipodomys ordii
AGCCTTTCCATTTCCTAACAAATGGGGCAATGTCATTCTTTCTGATGGAGGCAATGAATTCCATTGTGTATATATACCACATTTTCTTGATCCATATGTATTCAAATGTTTTTTTTTCTTTCATGCGATTATTTCTAACACATTTATAAGATTATTTCTTTGTTGCTTTGTATTTCCCTCCCCTACAGTATAACCCCTGCTTTTACTATATTTCATGTCGGTATAATTTGTGGAGGGGAAGGGGGATACAGCCACCTGTATCCCCCCCATTGCAACAATGAGATGTACAAGTCGTTATGTTGAAAACAAACTTTACAACTTTGGTGGGGGGGAGGGGAGGGGGGAGGGGACGGAGGATAGGAAGGGATAGGAAGGGGAAACAAAGGAGGAGGCTACAATGCTTGATAAGAAATGTACTCATTATCTTGCCCGTGTAATTGTAACCCCCTCTGTACAGTATTTTCACAATAAAAAAAAATCAAGAATGTGAATGTAACACTATTGGGAGTGAATTTCAAAGATGACTGGGTCTTAAACAATAACTGGGGATCCTGAGACTGAAAAGGATATTAATGGGAAACCCATGAGACATAATGAAGTCTGAATTAAGGGAAGTCTTTATCTGAATATCACTTGGTTCTAGGAGAGGTGAACTTTTGGAAAGGCTGGCAGTAGGGGAACCAGGAAAACCCCAAGTACAGACTTTTCTGTGAGTCCAACACTAGGCGTTAAAAGAGACAGGGAAGAAAGATGAGAGGGGTGGTGTCAAAACTGACATGTTGAATTGAAAGCCCTTTGTACAACTACATAATGATAATAAAATTATAATTAGAGTCAAAATAATGGGTCTGAGAAAAAAAGCACAATGAGTCCAAATTTGCAAGCTTATTGAAAACATCAAGAATAGATTTCTATTATGTTCATGTATTTCTGAGTCAAATTTGTTTTCTGTATTGAGTAATAATACATTTTTTTAATCTTTAAGTTAAGATCTCCATTCAAGATTTGTAAACATAATATGAACTAACACAATATTTCCTTATGGTCATTTATGAGATCAAATAAAATGTAAACTTTCAAAACCAAAGCCAGGTATGGTGATGCATGCCTGTGATTCCAGTACTAGGGATGCTGAGCTAAGACCAAGTTGAGTGATCTAAGCAATATAAGGCCAGACTGGCCTATATGGGGAGACATTGCTCACAAAATAAGAACAAAACAAAATGTATGGCTCAAGTGGTGGAGCACTACCCTACCAAGTCCAAAGCCCAGAGTTCAAATCCAAGTACTGACAAAAAATGTATATTTTACTTATAAATTTAAAAAAGAAATCATGCATTTAAAAAGTTTTCCAACAATATCACCAGTGAAGAAATAGATTTCTGTCTTTCTCTGTCTCTCTCTGTCTCTCTGTCTCTGTCTCTGTCTCTGTCTGTCTGTCTCTCTCTTCCTCTCTCTCTTGTACTAGGGTTTTAACTCAGGGCCTTGTGCTCTTCCTTAGCTTTTCTGACCAAGATTGATACTTTACCACTTGAGTTAAAACTCCACTTCCAACTTTTTGCTGCTAAGTAAAGTAAGAGATTCATGGACTTCTCTGCTTGGCTTGTTTCAAATTGTTATCAACTACTCCTGAGTAGTGAGGACTATAAGTGTAAGCCACTAGCACCCTAAGAAAATAGATCTTTCTGTTCATCTTTAATACTTTTGAGTTTTTCTTCCTTTCAATATTATATGAAAAAGAATCTCAGGAGCCAGGCACCAGTGACTCATGCCTGTCATCCTAGCTATTCAGGAGGCTGAGATCTGAGGATCGCAGTTCAAAGACAGCCCGGAAGGAAAGTCCATGAGACTCTTATCTCCAATTAACCACCAGAAAACTGGAAGTGGTGCTCTGGCTCAAGTGGTAGAGCACTGGCCTTGATCTGAAGAGCTCAAGGACAGCACCGAGGCCCAGAGTTCAAGCCCCACGAAGGACAAA
>NW_012267309.1:500594-526379 GCF_000151885.1 Dipodomys ordii
GAGGAAGCAACAGACAGGGTTATCCTGAGTAAAGTATATTATTGCACCTATAAAGTGCCAAGGTAAAATCTCTGGGTGCAATATATTGAAAGGAAAGAAGAAGAAAGTAAACCAGGTTGTGTTGTGGAGGGGGGGGAGGGGGGGAACACGAAGACCAACAAGGGGTGAATGAGGATGAAGATAGAACAGTGAAACCTGTATTGTTTCAAGTAAGGGAGGTCGACAGAGAGGGGCAGGCTGATCTGGATACATTGCCTACAGGTGAAAATGTCAGAATGACCCCCATTGTATAACTAACAAGTGCTAATCAGAGAAAAATTAACCTTAAATGTAGGGGAATTCCTGGAGGATTTGATTCTATTATCTGATTTGTTTTATTAAGAATAAATTGATCACTTTCACACAAGTAGCTTTTGAATTCAGTTAAATCTGCTGATATATTTTCCTTCCCTGCAGTGAGATCCAACATTGTATATTTAGATTTATATTGGAGCAAAGACGTTTGAATACTTCCAAAATACTGGGTACTACTGTAAAGAGAAATCTTGCCAATCAAAATTAATTTTATCAAGTTGTTTTGTTTTATGAAACCACACTTTTATTTTAATGTATCTAGAAATATTTTGCAGTAAAACAAAGGTTGATTTGTATTGTCTGTATTTAAAGTGCTTAGATACATCTGGTTTTAGTCTTAAAAATTAGAATATTTTAAATGTCTTAGGTTAGGATAACATAGCAACTGTACTTTCAAGTCTACCTTTTCTGAGAGATGAAATAAATAGCAAGATTATTTTATTGTTGAATATGCATTTAAGAAATTATTCTTAATGTTCTTTATTGCCATAGGTAATACTCTAAATGCAGATTTAATCTCTCTCTTTCTTTTTTTCTTTTGCCAGTCCTCGAGGTTGAACTCTGGGCCTGGGCACTGCCCTTCAACTCTTTTTGCTCAAGGCTAGCACTCTACCACTTGAGCCACAGCATCACTTCCAGTGTTTTGTGTGTGTGTGTGTGTGTGTGTGTGTGTGTGTGTGTGTGTGTGTGTGTGTGTGTGTGTGTGTGATTAATTGAAGCTAAGATTTCCCAAGCTTTCTTGCCCTGACTGGCTTAGAACCACCATCCACAAATGTCAGCCTCCTGAGTAGCCAGGATTACAGGCGTGAGCCACTGGCAACCAGCTTTTTTTCTTTCTTTCTTATTTTTGTGCATTGACAGGGGACTTGAACTCAGGGCCTGGGCTCTGTCCTTACTTTTTTCACTCAAGGTTAATGCTGTACTACCTGAGCCACAGCTCCACTTCTGGCTTTTACTGGTTGATTGGAGATAAGAGCCTCAGAATTTTTTTTTGCCTAGGCTGGCTTCAAATTATGATACTCAGATCTTAGCTTCCTGAATAGCTAGTATTACACTGGCACCTGACTCTCTACCACTCTCTCTCCATATGTGTGTGTATTTAAATATATATTTAAAGAATTTTAAGAATTAAATATACATTTCTTTAAATATATATACACATATATTTAAACAAAAGTTTCTTAGCAGAATTTATGCAGCACAGTATCTAGTCATCCCAAACCCTGTGTCAAAAGAAAGACTATGGAATTCAGGATCCTTCAGGCTTTAGAATTTAAGTTTAGAAAGGCACATGTCCAGTGCAGTCTGAACACATCCTGTAATCAAACACTCTTACACGGAACAGTTTGAAAATCCACCCACAGCAGAATAAAGACAGACTATAAATAGCTGTGTCTGTTTAGGACAGGTGTTGTCACAAAATGAGGCTTCAAAACTTAGAAAAGAAAAACTTGCGTTTCAGAGTTCTGCATGAGGGACTGAGTCTGTCTGACTCCCTATAACCGCTTGTCTTTAAATTAAATTAAATTAAATTTGATTTTACTGGGACTTGAACTCAGGGCCTTGTGCTTTTCCTTGTCTTTTTCTTTTTTTCTTCTTTCTTTCTTTTTCTTTTTCCCTCAAGGCTGGTGCTCTACCACTTTGGCCATACAGGTTTTTTGCTAGTTAATTGGAGATAAGTGCCTCCCTACTTTCCTTTCCCCAAGCTGGCTTCAAACCATGATCCTCAGACCTCAGCCTCCTGAGGTCTGGGCAGCAACCTCCCCTCCCCCACTTCACCCCCTCTCCCTACCCCCAGCACAAGGAGGAGGAGTCTGGAGTAGCCAGAGTTCTACCACAAGGAGATTCTTGATCCTTCAACAGAGTGGGCTGTTTTATGTTTTATCCCCTTTGGAACAGCAGGACTTGAGAGGGAGCCAGCAAAAGCTGCAAAGAGCAAGTAAGTGTTCTCTGTAGCTTCAGCAAAGAACTGGAAACAGAGTTGCTTGCTTCTCTCTGCAGCTGCTTCTTTCTGTCTACTTCTATTATCTTCTCCAGAGACGGGAAGTCCATCCTATCTAAGCTCATTTCTTTCTGCCTTCTCCACTTTCAGTGCACAGGTATTTTTTTCCAACCGTCCCAGCTCAACTCTTCTGCATTCATTTTTATAGGTTTTTACATTTTATTCTGCTGTTGGATGGCTTTAGCTGTGATGGGTCAGAGGGGGAAATAATAAGAATTTAGGACTTTAAGAATATTTTCATTTTCAGTGTCTATGAATTGAACTTTTTTTTCTTCTACCATCAAAAAGCAGAGCCTTAACCAAGATTGTAATGATTTGCCTGCTTAATTATGTCTTCTCATCTAAGTCTTGCATTTAACTATGCTGGATTGGAACACTAGGAAATAAAAGTTTTTCTGTTGAATAACTGCGAGAAGAATATAAAAATTTGAACATTCATACATTTGCTATTAGCTTGACTCCATTTGAATTTTTTTCCTATAAGGATCAATTGTTGGGTGATAATGGCCAAGATGCATTGTATATATAAACTAATTTATTGAACTAGAATCTCTTTGCAGAAGCAGTAAAGTAAAATATATTTCTTTATGTGTTGGTACCGAGGTTTGAATTCAGGACCTTGATATGCTATCATTTAAACCAAATCTCCTCTTTCTGGTTGTTGGTGGTTAATGGGAAGTAATCTGAGATCCTTAGATTTCAGCCTTCTGAGTAGCTAGTATTAAAGACCTGAACCACATGTGCTCAGCTTAATAATAATAATAATAATAAAAACTGGGTTCTTTTTGTTGTTTTGTTTTTAAAGAATCAGTTATTGACTGGTGCTAATGGCTTATAGCTAATTTCCTAGTTACACAGTAATCTGAGGTCTGTTGATGGGGACTTAAAGCCAGCCCAGGCAGGAAAGTCAGGAGGCTCTGTCTCCACTTAACTTGCATAAAGCCAAAAGTGAGGTGTTGCTCAAGTGATAGAGCACCAGCCTTGAACAAAAAAGCCAAGCAAGATGTGAAGGCCCTGCGTTCAAGCTCCAGTACTGGCATACACACACACACACACACACACACACACACACACACACACACACACACACACACAAAGAGCTTGGCCCTTCATAAATGCCATGCTTTGAATGTTGTTTGTATTTTTCCTACAGGTTCACCTTGTTTGGCTTTTTCACTGAATGCTCTACCACTTGAGCTACCTTTTTGCTGGTTAATTGAAGATAATGAACTCAGATTTTCCTGCTTGGATTGGCATCCAACTGAGACCTCTTGATCTCAGCCTCCTGAGTTTATAGGTGTGAGCCACAATGCCCCACAAGTTCCATTTTTATTTCTCTTTTTCTGAAATCTTCTATTTTTTTGCTCCATCTGCTAATAGATCTTAAGCCTTGCCTCACCAGCAAAAGAAAAAAATGTCTTGGCCAAGTTTGTTGGCTAAACGTATCTTTTTGCCAATTTTGGATCCTATTTCCTGTCTTACATTTAAGAATATTGACATACTTCTGAAAATATTCACCAGCGTTTACCTCCTGTAAATCTATGAAACCACATTTCCCCCTAGCTTTTTGTTTGCGATTTGTCTGTTCATTTTGTGCTAGTCCTATGGCTTGACCTCAGGATCTGGGTATTGTCCCTGAGCTTTTGGCTCAAAGCTAGCGCTTTACCACTCAAGCCACAGCTCCACCTCTGCTTTTTTCCTCCTCAGGTAATTGTAGATAGGAGTCTCTCAGATTTGTTTGCCCCGGCTGGCTTTGAACCATGATCCTCAGTTCTCAGCATAGCTAGGATGACAGACATGCCATTGGCATCTGGCACTCCTATTTCTATGGTTATTCACTTACTTATTTCTCAAAGCAGAGGACTTTTATAATGTTGCCTATGAGGACCCATTTTGAATCATGCTTTGTTAAAGATCAGTTTCACCTCCAATGTAGAAGTATGAGGCAGCAAATCAGTGTTACCGGGCAACTGTCTATGGAGGGGAATTTTTATCTCTGGGGAACGCAGATGTCTTAATTCCACCTTTCTCTTATTCCCTTGGTTCTTAGGACAGATGCTTTGGAGTGGGGCAGGATTTCCTGGGGGTGCTGTTTTTGCTTCTCTCAGTTTGATCACTAGACAGCAAGCAGGAATGAAGACTGTGGCTGTCTCAGAGCCTTACCCACATCTTGCCTATGTGGTATGCGTGCAGTGTGCACATCTTGTATACACTGTGTGCACACAGGTCCTCAGAGTCAACTTCAAGAATGCCCTTGTCCTGGGGGCAGCTTTACAGGCCCAAGGCATCTGCAGCCTTCTGAGAACAAACACCCACTTCTGGCTGTTCTTCTTACGATTTCTTTAGGATTTTCTTGGGAAGAGCCAGAGCACTGTGGCTCTTTTCATCTAGTTGCTTAAATTCATTGATTGCTGCTATGCTTCAAAGCCACATTTACTGAATGTTTTATAAGCAGTGTTGGACAGGAGGGGATCAAGGTCCCAGGGGGTTACAATCTCCAGTCTCTATTTTTAATCTACTGGAATTCTTTTTTAAATACATTTTTATTGTAAAAATACTGCACAGAGGGGTTACAGTTATATGAGCAAGGTATATGAGTATATTTTCTATCAAGCATTATTACCTCCTCCTTTGTTCTTCCCCTACCCTCCCTTCCCTCCCACCTCCACAACTACACTCCCCCCCTTCCCCTCCCCCTCTGCCTAAATTGTAAAGTTCATTTTCAACATAGTGTCTTGTACATCTCATTGTTACAATGGGTCAACCTGTATCCCTATTTAAGCATTTTGTCTTTTCCCCTCCCCTCCCCAAGCTAGACATTCTTTTCAATGAACCCATCACAAGGGCGATGCATGAGGCCCACCTTGCGAGCCTGCAGTGCTGGTACCTGGCTTGTGGTTAGAACTGACATAACTGTCAGCCTTCCTGTGATGTGGTTGTGGGGTAACTCTAGGAATCTGGCCTCCTCCACTGTCTTGCCTGAAGGCTAATAATTACACTCCCAGAGTGGCTTCAGACAAGCAGCAGCAATTTCTAACGTGAATTCTCCTGAGCTCTGAAATGGAAATGTTTTCCCACTTCCTCTTTTGGAAAGTTATCAGCTATATCACTGGTGCAAGGGTAAAGAATTCAGATACAGCAGGCAGCTGTGAGACACTCTGACCAGCCCTCTCCCCCACCTCTTCCTCCTCCTTATGGGAGGAGCAACTCAATGATGAATTTCTTATGGGCATGGTCTTGGGTAGTCCTATATGTAGTTTGTATTCTCATGGGTCTTTTGCAACTGTAGCGTGGACTGTATACAGATATTCATTATTTCATGGCTCTGAGACATCATGATGATGATGATGATGATGATGATGATGATGATGAGTGTGTGTATGTGTGCGCGCATGCATGCACATCCCAGCTCTGGGGCTTGAACTCAGGCACTGTCCCTGAGCTTTATTTATTTATTTTTGCTCAAGGCTCGCATTCTACCACTTGAACCACAGCTCTACTTGAGGCCGCCTCAAACTATAATCCTCAGATCTCAGCCTCATGAGTAGCTAAGATTACAGTCATGAGCCACTGATGGCTGGGTATTACTATTATTTTTTATCAACAAGATCTTGGGGAAGATGCTCCCTAAAATCTACCATCATTGAATTTTATTTCACAATAGAAAATAGGATAGATATTTTTGTTCCACTAGTTTTTGGTATTTGCTTGTATCAATGTTGTGACAAATGTACTTCCCTTCCCTCCCCTCCCCTCCCCCTCCCCTCCCCTCTCCTTCCCTCCCCTCCTCTTCCCTTCCCTCCCCTTCACTATTTGCACTGTATCTTCAGGGTAGTTACAAGAAAGGTCTCTAGCCTTGTCCTTCCTGAGATTCAGCCCATCAATTGAGTGTTTTTGTTTTAGCAAGCCAGTGTTTAATTCCCAAGGAATGCAGTAAATTCTTTGTTTCTTTCCTTGATAATAATTAGTTTGTGCATTTTTTGTTGTTGTTGTTGGTCATGGGGCTTGAACTCTGGGCCTGGATGCTATCCCTCAGTTCTTCAGCTCATGGCTAGCGCTCTACCACTTGAGCCACAGCGCCACTTCCGGTTTTCTGAGTGGTTTATTGGAGATAAGAGTCTCACAGACTTTTCTGCTGGGGCTGGCTTTGAACCGTGATCCCGAGATCTCAGCCTCCTGAGTAGCTAGGATTACAGGTGTGAGCCACTGGCGCCAGCTGTTTGTGCACTTTTTAAAACTGTGGATTTCCTTCTGTGGGCATCCTCCAGAGGATTGCTCTTTTGGTGTTTCTTCTTTGTAGTACTGGAGTTTTCCTTTTGTTTTGCTTTTTGTTTTTGTTGTTTTGTTTCACTTTTGTGATGATACTTGGGCTTTAACTCAGGGCCTGGGCAGAGTTCCTCTGCTCATAGCTGGTGCTCTACTATGTGAGACATAGCTCCACTTTGAGCTTTTTGCTGGTTAATTGGAGATAAGAGTCTTTTGGATTTTCCTGCCCAGGCTGACCAAAATATGAATCTCAGATCTCAGTCTCCTGAGTAGCTAGGATTACAAGGGTGAGGCACAGGTACATGGCTCCTTTTTTAAAAGAGTGCTAGGTGTTAGTCCTTTGAGGCTCTATTTATGGTATGAACCTTCTGCAGACTATCCTCCCTAAAGTAAAAGGAAGATGAGACAGATACAGACAGACAGAATAAGCCCAGTGCTGGTGTGCTCCTAGTAGAGATGGCCATTCCTGCCTAGCTTAACCATCAAACCCTCCTCTTTTCCTAGAAGGGCTGTCTATAGCTTGCTTAGCTGCTGATGAGCTGTAAATAGCCAGGCTTCTTGACAATTCCCCTCATCTGTCACCTTCTTTTTTCTTTCTTTCCTTCCTTCCTTTCTTCCTTCCTTCCTTCCTTCCTTCCTTCCTTCCTTCCTTCCTTCCTTCCTTTCTTTCTTTCCTTCTTTCTTTCTTTCTTTTTTTTGTCAGTTGTGGGGCTTGTTCTCAGGGCTTGGGCGCTGTCCCTGAGCTCTTTTCTGCTCAAGGCTAGTTCTCTACCACTTTAAGCCACAGGTCTACTTCTGGTTTTACAGTGGTTAAACTAGAGATAAGAGTCTCAGAGGGACTTTTCTGCCTGAAATGGCTTTGAACTCTGATCCTCAGATCTCAGTCTCCTGAGTAGCTAGAATTAGAGGCTGGAGCCACTGGTACCTGGCTCATCTGTCACTTGCAATTCGCCACAGTTTGGGGGCTTCTCCCCTCTCATCTGTCTCCACCCCCACTGCCTGCATTTGGGCCATCAGCTTCCCTCTATTGCGAGCCTACCTTGTTTGGTGCCTTACGAAGGGTACTATTTTCTGATCTACCGATGGTTTGGTTTCTTCGTACCCCATTCTGTCTGTGGGTGTGTTTTCTGCTACGTGCTCTTGGTACTGCTTCTTTTTTTCCTCTGTGTTTACAATCTCTTGCATGTGCTTGAGGCGGAAATCTACCACTTCCTTTTTCAGTCACATTGATGATCATGGCTATATGGAAGGGAAAGGAGTGCTTCAAACAGGAAGGAGAAGAGGCTAGATAGAGCAAAGTGGGTATATCTCAGGCCAGAGTGTTTGGTTCCTCCAAGTTCTGCTAGCTTCTGGTTCATTTTTTTTTCCTTTTAAAAAATTGTTATCTTTAAGTAGTTGTACAAAGGAGTTGCCATTTAACAAAGCAGTTTATGAATACAGTGTATCTTAATCAATGTCTCCCCTTTCCACATTCTCACCCATCCCTCCCTTCCCCACCTCTTCCCTTTTCTTAATTTTGTAGTCTATCCATTAGATTCTTAGCTGTATTCTCCCTCTCTTCTTCTCTTGATTGTCTACCTTTATCTCTGTGACCCCAACCTACCCCTTTCAAATATCTTCTTCCTAGTGTTTCATTTGGATAAACTTTGACTTTGCCTTTCTAAAATAAATTACTATTTGAGTTCTCCTTTGAATCTGTCATATTTCAGTTAGTATATTTGTATACTGTTGCATACCACTCAACGTATTTACTTATAAGTTTATAAGCTAAGTCTAGCTTCCATGTAAAAGGGAAAACATTCAACTTTTGTCTCTCTGAGCTTGACTGACTTCACTTAACTTTTTTTCTAGATGTTTCCATTTCTTTACAAATGGTACAATATCATTCTTTCTAATGGATGAGTAAAATTCCATTGTGTTGAATTTTCTTGATCCATTTATTTTGGATCTTTATTGTTCCTCTTTGATCCTGTAAGCCACACAAGAAGTGTATTGAAGCCAGGCACTGGTGACTCATGCTTGTAATCCTAGCTACTTAGGATGTTGAGATCTGAGGATCATGTTCCAAGCTAGCCCAGACAGGCAAGTCCATTAGAGTTTTATCTCCAATTAGCCAGCAAAAAGTTGTAAGTGGAGGTATGGCACAAATCATAGAGGACTAGCCTTGTGTGAAAAACCTAAGAGACAGTACGTAAGCATCACATTCAAGCCCCAGGATTGTGTGTGTGTGTGTGCATGCACACACAAATACACACACACACATGCACACACACACACAAAGTATTTTGGACTAGGAGTTCCCATGGTGAAGGTCACATTGGTTCTTAGGACCCTGAGCGTCCAAAATCACAAATTTCTTAGAAACTTGTTTAACTATGCATTGGATGTTAGAGGTGATAGGGTTCCTAGGGATCATCTAATTCAACCTACTGAGCAACAGTAAGACTCAGAAAGGTTAAGGGGTTTCATTAGCTAAGTGATATTGCTAGGATTCAAACCCTTAAGCATAAAGGTTTTTCACCCAGAACTGGAGCTCTTATCCACCACTGTGCTTCGTTGCTGAGAAGATTTAAAGACTTAGCCACAAGTTAAGGACTCCCACAAAGGCCAAATGATGGCGTGAGCCTGGTGTAAGACATATTGACTTCACTCTTTGACCGGTAGTTGTAAAAGAATTAGAATCTTTATAACTTTGGGTTAAAATTTTAAGTAAACTCCATAGGATCTGGACAAAACTCCTGGACCTGTGAGAGATGAATGAAAGCATTTGGTGTGTTTACACAGGGCTCCTCTCCACAGAAGTTAAGGTCATTGGCAAACTTAGTATCAATAAGGGACCTGAAGTCACATAGCATGAAAAGCTATACCAGAATGGGAGTCATTAGCACCATGGTCAATCCTGTGAGTTGGATACAGTTTGGGTCCATGTGATTAGAGCTGATGTTCAAGGGTGCAGTACTGGGAGTTTTTGTGGAATCTTTAAGAGGTATGGTCTGGGGGTCACAAAGGGTCCTACGTTCAATTATAGCATTTCAATGAAACCCCGGAGCTCTTGTAAAAAGACTGCTATAAAAACAAACAAACAAGCAAACAACAAACCAAGCCTGATCTGAGTGCCAGGACTTATACCTGTAATCCTAGCTACTCAGGAAGCTGAGATTTGAGGATTGTGGTTCAAAGCCAGCCTGAGAAGAAAAGCCCATGTGAGATTCTTATCTCTAATCAATGACTAAAAACTAGACGTGGTGCTGTGGCTCAAATGGTAGAGCACTAGCCTTGAGCAAGAAGAGGCCCTGAGTTCAAGCCTCACAACTGACAAAAGGAAAAGAAAAATAGAACAAGTCTGGCTATTCTCTCTCTGCTTCCTGGCTCAAGATGTGATGAGATGGTTAGTGAGGCATCAGTGACTCCTGTCTGTAATCTTAGATACTCAGGAGGGTGAGATCTGATGATCAAGATTCAAAGCTGGCCTGGGCAATTGAGTCCATGAGAATCTTATCTTCAATTAATCAGCAAATGGCTGGAAATGGAGCTGTGGCTCAGGTGATAGAGTGTCAGCTTTGAGAGAAAAAACAATAATTAAGGGACAGTGCATAGGCTCTGAGTTCAACTCCAGTACAGATGCATGTATGCACACACACACACACACACACACACACACACACACACACACACACACAAGGCACACAATGCACACAATGCGATATTTGTTGCTATGCATTCCCACCAACCATTGCTATTTTTCTATCTGCTTTGGGCTTCATCAAAATAGCCAACACAGGTACCATGTTCTTGAAATTGCATTTCTTTGTCAGTAACCGATGTCAGGTATTTCATTACAGTGATGGAAACCTGACTAATAGCGCATCTGTGGCTGTCACACTGAGGGGCAGGATGGATGCTAGGGGAATGTGTTACAGTTCTGAGGGCTGGGGGGAGGGAGAAGTACAAGGTATTCTGAAGAGTTGGAACAGGACAAGGGAAAGGAATGACGGAGTCATTTCTGTTTGGATCTGAGAGCATTTGCTGTGTAGGTGGCATGTTGATGGTCCGGTGGAGGAAAGGCAGTTTGGTACCTGGGCAGAGGGAAGAAGTCAGAAAGCTGATTTTTGTGAGGGCCAGTCACTCCATTGGAGCCAACAGTGTCTGGGAAGATGTATTTGTAAGCCATGCTCCGGTGGCTCACTTCTTTTAATTCTAGCGATTCACAAGGTTGACATTTGAAGACCACAGTTTAAAGCCAGCCTGGGAAGACAAATCTGAGAGACCTTTATCTCTATTTTTCCAGCAAAAAGCCATAAATGGAGGTGTAACTCAAATGGGATAGGTCCAGCTTTGAGCAAAACAGTTAAGGGAGAGCACGAGAGGTTGAGTTTAAGCCCTGGCACCTGCATATACACACAAAATAATTCTTCCAGCTTATTTGTTTCAGGACAGTCTGGAAACTGTCAGTGCCCATTCATAGAGGACTGGTGTATGGCTTTGCTCTGGGCTTCTGTGACAACAGACGGGAAGGATAGATTGTCTAAGTTCAGGTGTGGGCAAAGTAGCTTCCTTCTGAGAGCTGTGAGGGAGACCTCTCCAGGCTTTTCCTTGGCTTGAAGATGGCTATCTTTACCTTTGCATGGTGCTTTCCTTCTGTATATGACTCTGTGTCCAAATTGGTATAGATACCAATCAGTGTTGGACTAGATCTTACTCTCAGAGCCTTATTTTAATTTAATTACTACAGCTAAACCTATCTCCAGATAGGTGCCGGTGTCTCAAGCCTATAAACCTAGTTACTCAGGAGGCTGAGATGTGAGGATCACAGTTCAAAGCAAGTCTGGACAGAAAATTCCATGAGACTCTTATTTCCAATTAACCAGCAAAAGCTGGAAGTAGAGGTATAGCTCAAGTGGTAAAATTCCAGGCTTAAGAAGAAAAAGCTAAGCAAGAATGATGTCAGGCTCCCGAGTTTAACCCCCAGTACCAGTATAAGAAAAAAATCCAAATATATTCACACTTTTATTTTCAAATAAAGTCACACTTGATAAAATATGTGTAACTCCAGCAGTTGAATCTGGGGAGCAGGAGACCCAGTTCAGCCCATAATTGTTGAGTAAGACTGGTTCCCCCTCATGGTGGCTCTCTGTACTCTTCTCTGTAGTGTCATAGAGCTCTCTGGCATTAAGAAAATGAGGTGTCCAGCATCTGAGTGAACAGCAGAAGGTTAAACTAAATTAATTTTGTTTAATTGGAAAGGAAGGGGAACAACAAAATGAGACAAAGGTCAAAGGGAAAACCAATGCATCAGCAATACTCACAAGACAGTATGTTGGAAATGAGCTGTACAGCTTGGGGAGGGGAGCTGCGGGGGGAGGGAAAGTGGGAGAGAAATAAAGGAAGAGGTAACAAGTTCGACAAGAAATGTACCTACTGCCTTATGTGTGTAATTGTAAACTCTCTGTAGTCACCTTGACGATAAAATTAAAGTAAAATTTTGTTTATAAATGGTTTAAAAGCTAAAGTAGTGGAGAAGAAAGATGAAGGGAAAGAAAAGTGGAGGAAGGGAGGGAGGAAGGAGGAAGGAAGGAAGGAAGGAAAGAAGGAAGGAAGGAAGGAAAGAAGGAAGAAAGAAAGAAAGAAAGAAAGAAAGAAAGAAAGAAAGAAAGAAAGAAAGAAAGAAAGAAAGAAAGAAAGAAAGAAAGGTGGGTAAAAAAAAATCCTCAGGGGAAAAAAAAGAAAGCAAAAGTGACCAGGGAAGTAGAAGGCAGAGCTACCTGATAATTCAGACTGGGTTCATCTGTGGAAGTCAGTGGGGAGCAAGGCCTCAAGGTAGAATTATGAATTAATTGTCTTGGAAGAAACTGGTTTTTCATTTGGAAAAAAAGCAACACTTTGTTCTTGATACTAAAATAAATTCCTGGTAGACAGAAAAGAAAACTATAGCAGTGAAATTCTAAATATACTGAAGGCAAACTTGGAGGACATTTTAAATAATTGGGGCATAAGGTGGCCTTTGTAAATGCCAGAGGGTATATGAGTCCACCACAGAGGAAAGATGGATGGCAGATTTCCTACATTTTTGTATGTGTGTGCAAGTGGAGAGGCTTGAACTCAGGGCCTGGGAACTATCCCTGAGGTTTTTCATTCAAGGCTGAGACTCTACCATTTGAGCCACAGTTCCCCTTCTAGCTTTTTTTGGTGATTCATTAGAGATAAGAGTCTCACAGACTTTCCTGCCCCTAGCTGACTTCAAACTGTGACCCTCAGATCTCGGTCTCCTGAGTAGCTAGTTCCAGGTATGAGCCATCAGGGCCTTGGTTGTGCATGTCTTTTTTAGGTTAAGAAAATAATATTAAAATAAGAGTTGTTTGGGAGTAATAAGAGTATGCTGGCTGAGACCAAGAAACGAACTGATTTTGAGAGGTGCCATCTGTCAGGACTGTGCACAGGAGGGAAGCTTGGACAGGTGAGGCAGCGGCCCCAGGTTGTTTTGCAGCTGTGGCTTAAGCCTGCTGCACACTGTCAGTCACCCTGGAAGCTTGCCCACTGCTGCGCACAGACCTTCCTCCAAAGGGGCCAAGGTGGGTGGGTAGGGCCTTCCACCCTACTCTACCTCACCCAGGGCAGTGCCAAAGAGGAAGACCACTGTCGGTTCATAGTTCCTAGGGTTTCACATCACACAAGCGCATCTTTGAATGCCAAGGAGGTTTCCTCTACTATAGAGTTTGTGGATACATGGGTTATAATGGCAGTTGTGTGTACCTTGATTGTAAAGAGTGGACAGGACAGAGTGATCACTTTTCATTCAGTAGAGGTGGGTAATGTGTGTGCAACAGAAAGGGAGTGAAGAGAGGAGAGGGGGTGGGGCAGAGAAGAAGAGCGAGGGGAGATATGAGAGATGAGAGAGACTGAAGAGAGAAGAAAGAGATGAAGAGAGCAGAGAGGCGAAAGAGGAGAGAGAAAAGAAGGAATTAAGAGGAGAAAAAGGGAGGAGAGGACAGGACTGGACAGGACAGGAAAGGTCATCATTTTTCTTAGGACTGGGAATTTGTACTCCTACCTTGCTCGTCATTCTGCAAACTTTGGTGGAAGGTGTTCTCTGCATGGTATCGACACATTTCTGGAAGGTGAACACATATGAAACAATTCAGAGCAGGAGCAAAGGCACCTACCTGTAGTACTGTCTATGCAAGGGGACTAGGATGTGTGCTTCCCTGAAATTATTTTTCAGCGTTATTCTTGGTTCATTGAACCTTGTCATGTGGCTGGGCGGGGCCTTTCCATCTCCCTTCTACAGCAGCGCCCAGTTGTCTTGCCTTAAGTCTTAGGAATGGGTACCCAGCCTTAGAGAACTCCAACTAGTCCTTTTATTAGTAGTAGTATTTTTTTCTGTGATGGTACTTGGGCTTGAACATGGAGCCTCCATCTCTCACTTGGCTTTTGAACCATATGAGTTGTGCCTCCACTTCTGCCTTTTTGCTAATTTTTGTTAATTAGAGAGAAGAGTCTTGTGGATTTTCCTGACTGGGCTAAAAACAAACCTTGATTTTCAGATCTCAGCCTCTTTAGTAGCTAGGATTACACGTATGAGCCACCAACACCTAGCTAATGTATATTTAATATATATATAATATATATATATATATATATATATATATATATATATAAAGGGCTGGGGGTGTAGCTAGGTGATAGAGTGAATTCTGTCTCCAACATTGAAAAACATAATACATCTAACATTTCCTTGCACATTTGGCGTCTAACTTTTGTCCATTTAGAAACAAAGACATGGAAAGCCAAGTACTTGTGGCTCATGCCTCTAATCCTACCTATTCTGGAGGTTGAAATCCAGATGACTTTTGGTTTGAGACCAGTTAGAGCAGAAAAGACCATGAGATTTCATGTGCAATTAACCAGCAAAAATCTGAGCTAGAGTTATGGTTCAACTGGTAGAATACCAGCTGAGCAAACAAGTCAAAGGAACTCAAAAAACCATATGGAGGAGCCATGGCCCTCATGAGGCAAACATGCTCCATGAGTGACCCTATGCTACTTTGGAATCCAAGAAGCCAGACTTTGCCACTGTGTTTTTTGACTCCTTTGCTCACATCGGAGCTGTGGGCAGCAGAGGGCTGAGTGTGAGAGATCCTTTAGTTGGCAGCATTGAGCAGGATGTGGATATACAGGGACTAGGGACAGATGTCACCTCTCACAGTGACCTTACCAAGTCTCCTCAGCCCCAGCCTCCATTCTGGTGTCCCAGTGAGAGAGGGGACAGTTTGCCTGTCTCTGGAATTCCTGTGTTGCTCAATTCGCATATAGATAAAATACCACAAGACAATCGCTACTCAGAGCCTGTGAATTAGGACACTTCCTTCCGGACTTCAGCCTGACATCAGGAAGCTCAACAGCCCACAACCAGTACTTGCTCGTGGGGTTGAACAGGCAGCAAGGGGCCCCATCGAGACTCTTCCTGAAGAATCATGATAATATGACCCATTGTCTAATATAATCCATGGGAGTGCTTTAACTAACCCAGTGCTCCTGAACAGCTCCATCTATCCACATTTCTTCCTCCACTTCCTCTTCTTTTTCTCCTCTTCATCTTCCTCTTACTCCTCCTCCTTCTCTTCTACTTCTTCTTAAAATTTATTTAGTTATTTATTTTGGTCGGTCATGGGGCTTGAACTCTGGGCTTGGGCACTGTCTCTGCGTTCTTCAGCTCAAGGCAAGTGCTCTACCACTTAAGCCACAGCGCCACTTCCATTTTTCGAGTGGTTTATTGGAGATAAGAGTCTCATGGACTTTCCTGCCCAGGCTGGCTTTGAACCATGATTCTCAGATCTCAGCCTCCTGAATAGCTAGGATTACAGGTGTGAGCCACCGGCGCCCAAGAAAATTTATTTTTAATTAATTTATTTTATGCCATTACTGAGGCTTGAACTCAGGGTCTGGGTGTGGTTCCTTAGCTTCTTTTGCTGCGTAAGCAGAGAAAGGAATAAGGCTTTTAAATCCCATGGTCTCTTCATAATTTTGGATACTATTTAACTAATTAAGCCCGACTTACTACCCAGGAGACTGATTCAATTGCTAGAATCTTTAAAAATTGGCCAGAATCTCCAATCCCAGCAAGACCCCAGATATAAGCAGATAATAGAAGAGCAATACAAAAGATGTGGTTAATATGTGCCTCAACTGATTCTTTTGATGAAGAAATGAGGAAAAACTCCTTGTGGCTTTGGCTGGGGAGGGGTAAGCAAAATTATGAAATGCATCTAGAGCCTTCTCCATTGTAAAATACTTTCTTGGGGAATTCTTTGATGCATTCTTTATCATCCAGCACTCTCCTGACTTCTTGTATTACCTAAGGGACAAAAACACCCATTGTAAACAGAAGTTAGGGCCTTAAAGAAATTGTTACTCACTGACAAATTGATCCAACGACATGTATGCATGTAACAAGAGCATCAAAATACATAAGGCAAAAGACATTGATAAAACTGAAAACATACACTGATCCACTGTTATGATTAGAAATTTTGGTTTCTGTTGGTCAGTAATTAATAGAAAATCAGTAAGAATATAGAGACGTGAAAACTGCCAGGTAAACCATTCAACCTGACAGCTGAGAATGCACATTCTTTTCAAGCTCACATTGGTTATTAACCAACATAAAGCACATTCTTTGAAAATATATTAAATTTAAATTTTAAAAATCATATAAAATATTTTCTTAAACAAAATTAAATTAAATACTAACAACAAAAAATTGCTCACTCTTTCCATAACCCCTGTCTCAAATATTTGGAAATTAGATATCAAACTTCTCTATAACCTATGGGTCAAAGAAATGGTCTTAAAGAAAGTCTTAAAATATTTTGAATCACATAAAAAATAAATATATGAGTTATTAAAATTTGGGGGATTCAAAGCCTGGGACCCATGGCTCATACCTATAATCCTAGCTACTTAGGAGGCTGAAATCAGGATTTCAGTTCAAACCCAGCCCAGGCAGAAACTAGGAAACTACAGAAAGAGAAAGTGAAACCTCAATCAAGAAAAGGAAAATTAGTGATTAAGGAAGAATTATAGGGACTAAAACCAAGAAAACAGCAGAGAAAAAAAAATCAATAAAATCTATGTTTGTTCTTGGTGGGAGAGGGAAGTGTTCCTGGAGCTTGAAATCCAGGCCTGGGAGATGTTCCTGAGATTTTTTTGTGCTCAAGACTGGAGTTCTACCACTTAAGCCATAGCTCCACTTATAGTAGCTAATTAGAGGTAGACTCTTACAGACTTTCCTACCAGAGCTAGCTTTCAAAAGCCTCAGATCTCAGCCTCCTGGGTAGCTAGGATTATAGGCAGTACCTGTCCCTATGTTCTTTAAAATTATCCCTGGAAGAAACATACCAATGATTCATGCTCATAATCCTAGCGACTCTGGAGCCTGAGATCTGGAGAATTGACATTCAAAGAGAGCCCTGACAAAAAAAGCTCATTAAACAACATCTCTAGCCAAAAGCAGGGCTAGAGACATGTTTCAAGAGGTAGACTACCAGCCCAGCCAATACCATAAAAATTATCTGTGGAATTATTTAACCATTAGCCATGGATTAATTAAGAAAAAAAATGGAGAAGGACATTTTAAGCCATTAGTAGCGAGAGCTTCTTTTGGTGGTGATGCCGGTGTAAGAAAGGCCACTGGCCACTGCTCAGCTTGTGCTTGTTTTGCTGGAATCCATAATCTTGAGTGGTAGCAGAGGCCCCTTCCACCAGCACCCTCACACTTCTGCTTTCTGGTTATTTTTGCATGCTAACACTTTGGGGAAAGGCTACTTCCCTAATTGGAGACACTAGTGACTGCACCTCTTCTGTCTTCTCTCCATAGCAGCTGTCCTCGTTTGAAAAGTTCTATTTCTGTAAACTGTATCCTTCCCAGACCCCAAGTTGTGTGGCACCTGCCTTTGCCTTTTCCAGTTTCTACAAGGAAGGTAGGGAGGATTCTATACCAGTAGGGAGTGGCCAAGGGAGGGAGATTATGCTTCAGACGGAGCTCTTTCTGCCCTTGTTTATTAAACGCATTCCCTGCTCCACAAATGCCTATGTTGAGCCATGGAGTTGAGGGGTTCTTGCTGATAATTCTCATGTGGTAAACCTACCCTCCTCCCCAGTGTACTCTTGTTCCCTTTCTTTTCACATTGGAATATATGTATGTATGTATATACATATATGTATATATACATATATACATATACATATATATGTATGTATATTTCTGTCTCAATGGCAAGACAGGTACAGTTATGAAGTCTCCAGAGATCATCATAATCTTCTGGAATATTATATAGATATTTAAATAATATAGTCTCTAATGTCCTACAATTATCTTTCAATTGGCTGGAGAAATATTTTTTCATATATTATAGGAGCTGGGCATCAGTGGATCATACCTGTAATGCTAACTCCTCAGGAGGCTTAGATCTGGGGATCATGGTTTGAAGCCAGACCTGTCAAGAAAGTCCCTGAGTCTCTTATCTCCAGTTAACTTCCAAAAAGCCAGAAGTGGAGCTATGACTCAAGTGGTAGAACTCTAACAGAAAAGCTCAGAGATAGTGCCTAGGTCAAGCCCTAGGGCAGCACACACACACACACATACACACACACATACACACACACGCACATACACACACACATATGCACAAACACACAAAACCATATACAGGGGCATATGCATGTATACACTAACAGACTGGCTAAATTATACAGTAGTGTATTCATGGAAAGATTCCCAAGGTATAAATCCTTTGAACATCTAACTTGCAGTTTAACAAAATGAATACCGGGAAGCTGAAATGTGTATTGTCAGGAGCAAGAAAGTAAGGTTCAAAGAGGGGGAGTTGGGTCAGATGATGGAGAGAGGAAGGATAGAGAAAAGGCCATAATATTCAGTGTATTTATGTGGAAATGGAGCCAGATAACTATAGAGGATGGGTGGAGCTGGGAGCGAGGGAGGAGAATGACAGAAGGAGGGACATTGACCAAGATGCATTATACTTATAAACCGACATGTTGGATTAAAGCCCCTTTGTATGGGTACATAAGGATAATTTAAAAAAACATGACATGTTGCATTGGAACCCCTTGATATAACTACTTAGAAATATTTTTAGTGGTCATTTTCTTGCATACTTTGTCTCTGAATATTGCTTTAATGCAGCTTCTGTGTATTCTTTTGCTTTAAAGCATGTGGTTTGGCTTCTCTAACAGCAAATCATGTCCCCCATATAGATTGTGCTAATAAGAGGGAGTGATGGAAAAATAGAAAGATTGTCTGAAAGCTGGAAGGTGTAGTTAGGCCCCTGTCTGTTGGAAGGAGAAGTGGCTGCTTGCTGACTGTAGTCGCTTCCGTAGCTGACTCTGTGTTTCTGGAAGGAAGAGTCCTGGGCTTGGAGTAGGATCAACAGGAGCTCCAGTAACTTGCTGCCTTGTTCACCTGCTCAATGTGAATTCCTTTTTTTTTTTCTTCTTTTTTCTTTTTTTAGTCAGTCACAGGGCCTGAACTCTGGGTCTGGGCACTGTCTTCAGCTCTTCAGCTCAAGGTCTACCACTTGAGTCATAGCACCATTTCTGGCTTTTTCTGTGTAGGTGGTTCTGAGGAATAGAACCCAGGGCCTCATGCATGCAACGCAAGCACTCTACCACTGAGCCACCTTCCCAGCCCCAATGTGAATTCTTTTGTCTATTTGATCAATTGTTTGTTTTTTCTTTCTTTTTTTTCTGTCATACCTTTTTCTGTTTATCTCTCTCTTTTTCTTTCTTTCTTTCCTTCTTTTTTTCTTTCTTCATTTCTTTTCTTTTTTATGCCTCAGGGCCTAGGCACTGATTTGGCTTTTTTGCTCAAGATTGGAGCTCTACCATTGAAAGCACAGTCCACTTCAAGCTTCTAGTCTGGAGACAAGAGTCTCATAGACTTTCCTGTCTGGGCTGGCTTTGAACCACAATCCTCAGAGAGCAACCTCCTGAGTAGCTAGGATTATAGGTAAGAGCCACCAACAAACAGCAAACATCTTTCTTTGATTGGTCATTTTTCTTTTTTTTTCTTTGTTATTTTTATTTGAAAATTCTATCTTTCTTTCTTTTTTTTGGGGGGGGGTCTGGTCATGGAGCCTGAACTGTGGGCCTGGGCGCTGTCCCTCAGCTCTTCAGCTCAAGGCTAGCGCTCTACTACTTGAGCCACAGCGCCACGTCCGGCTTTTTTCTTTTTGCTTATGTGGTGCTGAGGAATTGAACACAGGGCCTCAGGCATGCAAGGCAAGTGCTCTACCACTGAGCCACCTTCCCAGCTATTTGAAAATTCTAAAAACAGAGGAGTTACAATTACATAATCTGGGCAAAGAGTGCATTTCCTTTTGGACAATATCACCCCTTCTCTCACTCTCTCCCAGTTTTCCCTCCCATACCACCCACAAGTTGTATAGTTCAATTTCAACATAGTATCAGTGAGTGCCATTGCTGCATTTGTTCACCCTTTGTCCCTCCATTTCTGTGCCTCGGCTTTCACTCCAAAAGACAAAAAGAAAAGAAAACAAAAACAATAACAAAGAAAAAAGACTCTTGTTTCCATTTCCTGGAGTTCATCTTGACAAGTATTATTTTGTATGATCAGTTGCACATAGACATTATGCCTTCTCCTCTTTTGGTGTTTCTGTGTATGAATGAATGCCTAGAGTCCTGTATGATTTATTATGTCTCAGTATATTTTAGATTTAACTTCTGCATGTCAGAGAAAACGTGTGCTGTTTGTCTTTCTGAGCTTGACTTACCTCACTTCACATGATTTGTTCTAGGTCCATTCATTTCCCTGCAAATGACATATTATTATTCTTTCTATTGATTGGTCATATTTCTATACGTAACCGACCCCCTGACCAGACCAAGATCAATTTTTTTCCCTTTCCACTGGGCTTATTCCTCTTTCTTATGAAAATCAGTCTAGCCCATACAGGAAGTTTTTTTTCTTTTAATTAAGTCCTAGTACTTAATTTTCTGAGCTTAAGGCCACAAAGAAAATTCCCAGGTGCATTTGAATGGGGCTGCTTTGCATAGGGTGGCTGTGTGGTTTGGAGTGTGATAAATCAACATTCTCATCCTTCTAATTTTGTTCCCCTGAGTGATATGGATTTGGCAGAATTTCCCTTGGATATAATTTCCCTAGCGAGCCATTACTCCTGCTGCAGTCTACAAGGGGCTTTCACAGCCTAGTTGATGGAAAAATGAGCCACCTTAAGTTGCTGAGTGCTGTTGGAAATGTTCATGGAGGAAGCTGAATGGGACTAGAGGGGGAGTAAAGGGGAGTGACACCTGCAGGATCCATGCTCTAGTGGTCTCAAGAAAAGCAGAAGCCAAACCAGAGGGCTCACACCCTTTGCTACTCAAGAAGCTGAGAACTGAGGACTGAGGTTTGGAGCAGTCCAGACAGGAAAGTTCAGAGAGGCTCTTATATCCCATTAAGGACCAAAAACTGGACATAAAGCTGAGGCTTAAATAGTAGAGTATTAGCCTTGAGCAAAAAAGCTAAAGGACAGTACCTGTTCTGAGTTCAAGCCCTAGGCCCAAGACAAAAAGAAAGAAAACAAGGAAGGAAGGAAGGAAGGAAGAGAGGGAGGGAGGGAGGGAGGGAGGGAGGAAGAAAGGAAGGAAGGGAGGGAGGGAGGAAGGAAGGAGAGAGAATCCTGCATCATAGATTTGTGGCCCTTTTGTTAACTAGGATAGATAGGTTCATAAAAGATGATTTATGTTAACCTTAAAATCAACAAATTTAAAGAATAGAAATATATATTTTATAATATATACGATATTATATAATGTATTTATATATCATATATATATATATATATATATATATATATATATGTATGTATGTATATGCTGGTCCTGAGGCTTAACTTTAGGGCCTGGGTGCTATCATTGAGCTTTTTTGCTCAAGGATTGTACTCTACTGCTTGAGCCTACTTCTGGCTCTTCGGTGATAAGAGTCTCACTGACTTTCCTCCCCTGGCTGGCTTCAATCTGTGATTCTCTAATCTCAGGATTAGAGGTGTGGGCCACTGGCATTTGGCCCAGTAAACACAATCTTTTCTTTTTTTCTTTTTCTTTCTTTGTATTGGTACTGGGGCTTGAACTCAGGGCCTCATGCCATCATTTGGCTGTTTCATTCAAAGTTGGCACTAACCATTTGAGTCACACTTCCAGTATTTTTGTGGTTATTTGGAGATGAGTCAGATTTATCTGCTCAGGTCAGCTTTGAGCCCACGATCTTCAGATCTCAGCCCCTTGAGTAGCAAACATCTCAAACCTGAGCCACGTTTTATGTTTGAGCTTGGTGATTTTACTGACACCTGTCCCATATGTAATGCTTAAGTGCTGCCTACTGTATACATGGGTTCTTCATGGAGTGAACATACAGGTGACAAAAGCTTGGCATAGGTCTATAATGTTCCGACACTCGAGTTCAATATTAGTATATCAACAGTGTGTATGAAATTAGTCTCTTTTGTTTTCTAGTTTAATCTTCTAATGGCTGTTCATGAGTCTTACAATTTAACATTCACATTGATGTGGCTAATGCATCTTTTTTTTGTTGGTGGTGGTTGGGCTTGAAGTCTGGGCCTGGGCATAGTCCCTCAGCTCCTCTGATCAAGGCTAGTGCTCTAGTACTTGAACCACAGCACCACTTCTGGTTTTCTGGTGGTTTTATTGAAGATAAGAGTCTCACAGACTTTCCTGCCTGGACTGGCTTTGAACGATGATCCTCAGATCTCAGCCTCCTGAGTAGCTAGGATTACAGGAGTGAGCCACCGGTGCCTGGCGTCCAGTTCATCTTGATGAGAGTCACCCTTCTATCATTCCCCCACCTATCCTTCCCCACGAGTCACATCCGTTCCTACTTCCCTTTTTACATAAGGACATTGTTATGACCATATTCATCCACCATTCCTTACCCACTCATTCCTCCATTCCCATTAGCCCCCATCCCATTCAAAACATACTTAAGCGTCCTCACAGTCACTTTTTTATTTTATTTTATTTTATTTACATATTTTTTGGTTAGTTGTAGGACTTGAACTCATCAGAGTTCAAGTGCTGTCCCTCAGCTCTTCAGCTCAAGGCTAGTGCTCTACCACTTGAACCACAGAGCCATTTCCAGTTTTCTGGTAGTTTATTGGAGATCAGAGTCTTACGGACTTTCCTGTCCAGGCTGGCTTTGAACCATGATCCTCAGATCTCAGCCTCCTGAGTAGCTAGAATTATAGGCGTGAGCCACCAGCACCCAGCAACTTTTTTAAACTGTTGATTGTTCTCAGGGTTCACACCGTGATATTTGTCTACATGTACTGTACATGTAGTCGACTTGATCATGCATATAACGCTGTGTGTGTTTACACAGGGGTTGTATTGAGGGTATAGAGAGAAAAACAGAAACACACATACAAAGAACCTATATATTTACTGAAAAAAATTAGCCTTATAGCTCCTGGATCTATGGCTCCAAATTTGCAAATTCAGCGTTCATGATGACTCCCTAGGACATAAGTACTGACACTGAAAAACTGCAACAACTGCTCACATCCTTTGTCTCAATGGTCTTGAAGAATGAGTCCATAGACATAGAGGAAGAAGGAGAAGAAGATAATCAGAGCTCTTGGACAAGAGGGGAGTTGCCCAGTGTGTATTGTGCAGGGTTAATAAGGTATCTCTAAAAGAATGCTATGTGACTCTCAAGATTATTGGGCAGTCTGTGGGCCTTATCAGTCTCTAGACTCGATCAGAGACTACAGGAAACCATCATGAGTTCTCCATGCATCCTGTAACCTCTCTGACTAGGTGCCCATTTACGCACACCACTCTGGGGTCTAAGCAGCCCATTTGAGTGCAAGTTTTTCAGGGGCAATGGACAATGAAATCATGTCCAGATGCCTGCCTGTTTGAGTGACTGCTCAAGGCCAGGTTGATAGGATTTCTAGGGACCTGCATTCAGCACTGTTCAAGGCCATAGTGAATTCTTTGCTCTGATTGTCTTGCCTTGTATACTGATGCATTGAACTGGAGAGAAGAAAGCAGAGGAAGAAATGGTGTGCTGATGATTTATGAGTCACGAGTTGTTGGCTGTCTAAACTGTGGGATTCACCCCTGGTCCTGGTTCTGGGAATCTATAAGTGCCAGGTCCAGATACTGCGTCCCTTGCAGAGTTCCAGGGAGCCAGTGCTATGTCCTGGTCTAATGCCCAGGCACACAACAGATGGATGTAGTTTGAGGCTGATAGTCTCTAGGAGCTCACCTGGGCTTGTGCGGCTCAACATCTTCCTTCCTGATCATTTTCTCTTCTCTCACCATGGTACTGAAAGTTTTACCCCAATTCTGCTCAGTCTAGAGTCTAATACCTTACTTTCTCCTCAGGTTCACTTGTTAATAATTCACTCAAGTACTTATTGCACATTGGTTGCTTCTGTCACCTAGCTATCCTGACATGCTCTAGTAATAATCTGTTGTTGCTTAAACAATTACCCTAAACTTAGTAGCTTAAAACAACATATTTTAGGCTGAGTACCCCTAATTTGAAAATCCAAAATATTCCAAACTTTGAAATGCTTTGAATACTGACACCATGCCACAAATAGAAAATTTCATGTTGTGAAACTCTGTTTCATGGAACAAGGTTATTAAAAATACTGTGTGAAACTACCTCAGGCTGTGTGAATAAAGTACACGTGAAACATACATAAAAATCATATTTCGATGTCCCAAAGTTATCTCATTGTGTATAGGCAAATATTCCAAAATCTGAAAAAACCCTTAAACTCTGAAATAAGTTTATCCCAAAGCATTTTTGACAAGTGATCATCTATGTGTTACTCTTGATCCCTGAGGGACAGGCATTTAAGGCAGCTAGGCTGGTATTGAGTCTGTGTACAGTTATAGCCCAATTTGAGCCTGAGATTGTAACAGTCTCATCTGAACGTTTCATGGGAGCTGGAAGATGGCCCCCATGGCAGAGAAGTTATTACTTACTGTTTGCTGGAAGTTTCAGTGTCTAGCACCTGGGCCTCCACCTCCCACAAGTTTCTCAAATGCCCTTCAACATGCCATCTGGCTTTTCCCAGAGTGATTGATCCACTGGATACCTCTATTTTTATTATAATGCTGGACTTTAAACTCAGAGTGTTGCAATTGCTCAACTCTCTCACTTAGCTGGCCCTCTACCACTTCAGCCTCACCTCCAGCTCAACTTTCTGCTGGTTAATTGGAGATACAATTCTCATCGACTTTTCTGTCCAGGCTGACTTCAAACCCAGATCCTCCATGTCTCAGCTTTCTGAGTAGCTAGGATGATAAGTATAAGCCACTGGGTTATGTATACCTTTGTCTTATCAAGCTAAGAGTCTTGGTGAGCTAGCTTTAGCCATCCTGAATGTCATGCTGCAATAAGTCAATTGGTGTGTGTGAGGGTGTGAACACCAAGGGAAGAGATTCACTGAGTACCATAACAGTAAATAGACTTGCTCTAATCAGTGCCATTTCTATTGTTTTGGGGAGACCATAGTCAGTGAAGGAAAAAGAAGAAAAGAAATAAGGAAGGGAGGGAGGAAAGAAAGAAAGAGAAAGAAAGAAAGAAAGAAAGAGAAAGGAAGGAAGGAAGGAGGGAGGGAGGGAGGGAGGGAGGGAGGGAGGGAAGGGAGGAAGAACGGAAAGAAAGAGAGAAAGGGAGAAAGAGAGGGAGAAAGTGAGAGGAAGGGAGGGAGGGAAAGAAAGAAGGAAACAAAAGAAAGAAAAAGAAAGAAAGAAAGAAGAAAGGGATGGATGGAGGGAGGGAGGGAGGGAGGGAGGGAGGGAGGGATGTTGAGATTGGCTTTCTCAGGTGCCAGGTGGGCATGTTGAACCTATCTTCAGTATGTGTATGTTCCCATTGACTGCCCTCTGCAGGGGTGATATTTCCTTCCACAGGGGTCATGCATGCCCACGACAGCGTCTTAGCTGCTTTCCTAGATCTAAGCATCTGTAATAACTTTGCACTTGCATGGCTAGATTGATTAGACTAATTCCCTTCCCTTCCCTTCCTTCCTTCCTTCCTTCCTTCCTTCCTTCCTTCCTTCCTTCCTTCCTTCCTTCCTTCCTTCCTT
>NW_012267309.1:526429-541339 GCF_000151885.1 Dipodomys ordii
TCCTTCCTTCCTTCCTTCCTTCCTTCCTTCCTTCCTTCCTTCCTTCCTTCCTTTCTTCCTTCCTTCCCTCCTTCCTTTCTTCCTTCCTTCCCTGCTGCCTTCCTTCTTTCCTGCCTTCCTTCCTTCTTTCTTGCCTTCCTTCCTTCCTTCCCTCCATCCTTCCCTCTCTTCTTCCATTCCTCCCCACTCCCTCCCTTCTCTTCTTCCTCCTTCCTTCTCCTCCCTTCTTCTCGTCTTTCCTTTCCAGCACTAGGGATGGAATTTATGGCCTCACATTTGCTAGGCAAGTATTCTATGTACCCTTTAGCTTTGTTTTTTTTAGATAGGGTCTCATACTTTTCTAGATTAGCCTTCAGCATTGATCCTTCTGCCTCTACCTTCCTAGAAGCTGAGCTGGAAGGCTTAGACCACCACACCCAGCCAGAGGCATAATTTCCTAACAAGCCCAACTGCTCTCTGAAACACTGCTTATGAAGGAAGGTTTTCTCTGTGACTTTTCATCTGTAAAGTTGCTATCTGATAAAATAGGGCTACACAATCTAAATTCATTTTGAAGGGCAAAGATCATCCTTAGTCTTTGGCCTGGGGAAATGGATTGTGAGTGTCCATGGGAAAGGAAGCTCAGGGGGAGGTAGTTAGTGGAAAATGATATAGTACAACTGAAACCAAATTTGAAAGTGCTTCCTGGATACCTGGAGCTCTTTAGCATTCCCAGGAATTCATTTTACAAGATTAGGGTTGGCACCTGGTACAGTTCTCAGGGCAGCTAACAGAACCAGTGCTCATAAAAACAGCAGCACTTCAACTATATTTATTATTTATATTTATTTATTCATTCATTCATTTGTGCTGGTAGTGGGTCTTGAACTCAAGGTCTGGATACTATCCCTTAGTTTTTTTTTCACTCAAGGTTGAGGCTCTAGTACTTGAGTCACAGCTTCACTTCTAGCTTTTTGCTATTTGCTTGAAGATGAGAATCTCATAGCCTTTTCTACCTAGACTGGCTGCAAAGGTCAGTCCTCAGATTTCAGCCTCCTGAGTTGCTAGGATTGAGGCCTGAGCCAGCAGCATCTGGTTTCTACATTCAAGTCTTACAGTATATTCTATGTGACACTAGAGAGGCTTTGTGAGCAAGGAGCATCATGTTTGGCTCAGTCACAGCCTCCACTGTCCACATTCTTCTGTGGACGTATCCGTCAGTCTCCCTCCCTTGCAAGCACTCAGCCTCCTCCTGGGTAGGCATATCCGTCAGTCTCCCTCCCTTGCAAGCACTCAGCCTCCTCCTGGGTAGGCTGTGCCCATTCCTTTCTCCTGAGCATCCCACCACCACGTACTCCTTTGCTCTATTCAGAGTTCCTGCTCCTGGGAGACCAGTTTCCATGGTAACTCCACATTCTGCATTCATGACTGGGACTCTCGTTTCCGTGGCTTTGGTACTGCTGTCATCTAAATTCCTGGAGAAGTGCTATGGTACTCAGGTGCCAGGGCTACAAAGACTCAGAAAGGACATCCACATTGCCCACCTCATCCTCTGCCCTGCATCTCTAGCTTTGCTGCCTTCTAGACACATTACCCCTGGGACTTCCTCCACAACACTCTCTCATCCTCTATTCATTGGTGAAGATGCTAGAAAGTTAGATAAGGGAAAGATAAGCTGGAAAAGGAACTGAAATCCTTGAAGGCACAGGTCAGATCGATGCTTGGGTCACGGGGGCTCACCCAGTCATTTCCAAACCAGGGGAAGGTTTGTCCCCAGGGAACTCTTGACCAAGACTAGACTGGGGTTGCGCTTGTCATGCTTGACGTGCTACTGGCATGAAGTGGGCAGAGGCAAGGGATGCTGCCAAATAGCCTCCAGGGGGCAAGACAGCTGTACCACCCTACCCACAGTCTGCAGGAGATCCCTAGCCCCACTGCCAAGCATTCTAGGCTGAGTGCCATGAACTAAGGTAATGGGAGATGCTAGAAATGGTTGGGACCCCAGAAGGGAGGGAGGGGTGGCAAGAGCAATTATTTCAATATGTAAATAGAGGGACTAGAAGGTGAATCATATGTGAAAGGGAAACTCAATGGTCCAGCAGACCAGCATAGCTGCTGGACAGCTGGCATCGGTAGAACACTGGCACAGATCAAGGAGATAGCAAGCAATAGCATCAAAGTCAGTGGCATTGGTGGGCAAGTGACATGAACACCTTGAAATGGAAAGTGAAGAGACTAGGCTGGGAAGGTGGCTCAGTGGTAGAGCGCTTGCCTTGCATGCATGAGGCCCTGGGTTTGATTTCTCAGCACTACATAAATAGAAAAAGCCGGAAGTGAGACTGCCTTCACTTCAAGGGTTGCTGTGGGGTGGCATTGGGAGGGAGTTGGGGAGCCAGATATGGTTATGTGTCTGGGCAGACAGAGTCATATGGATGACTGGGCCTGGAACCAGATGAGCACTCACTTCCCACCAGAAGCCTTGAGCACGTGCTGAAGCAAGTTCCCTTCCCATTGAAAGCTATGAGCTTGTGGAAGAAGCAAACTCCACTGAGGCAGCTGCAAGACTTGGCTACTAGAACACTGAGTGAGCCAGCTGTCTTTGGGACACTCAATACACAGCTACTGGATATTTTGCGTGTTCAGTAGGATAGCAACATATACTCATCATAGACACTAAGAAGCTACAGCATGCTTCTGTTGAGCAGGGATTTTGTGGATGTCTGGTAAATGCTGAAACATGAACAAGTCAGCCAAAATTTATGATCCTTTGGAGTTTGTATTTCAGGATAAGAGAAGGCTTGCATAAATGCTATGGAGGAAGCCACCAAAATAGGTTAAGTGTGAAATTGGTCATCAGGATATACCCAAGGAGAGGTGTTGAATTGAGACCACATGCCTGGGAAAAAGAAAGGAGTCAAGCATTCATTAATGGCTTAGGGCTACAATCCAGGCTAACCAGAAAGGGTAAGATCTAAGGATCATGGTTTGAAGCCATCCCCAGCATGAAAGTCTTCCCTTACTCAGAGAGACTCTTACCGCTATAATCGTTAAGCAAAAGTCCAGAAGAGGAGCTGTGATTCAAGTGGGAAAGCACAAGCCTGTATGGAAGAAACTGTTTCCTTCCACAATATGGGGATTTAGTGAGGAGTTGGCATGCAAAATAGAAGCCCCATTTTGGATTTGTGAAGGCTGATGGCTTACTGGACATCCAAGTGCTGATATCAGGTCAGCTGACAGAGAGGTCCCAAGCTTGGTGGGGAGAAATGGATCCCTATACATCCGCATGTATGTTTAAGTTTGTACATCATCTCCCCATGTACCAGGAGCCACCCAGGCATTAACACATGGCTAAGCTATGCTCACTTCCCAGAGCTGGTCCTCAAATTCAGTAAGTGGTGCTGTAGCAAAGAAATTGAACCTGAGTGAGTGTAGGCCTCAAGAGCCCCTGAGGGCTTCGGTCCACAAGCAGGCAGCAGATGGAGGAGTGGTCTCAAATAGATCGGTGCCCAGCATCTGCCACACCAGGACAACCAGAGCTTTACTATCTCAGGTCTCTGCCATGTAGCAGAGTCCCCATGCAATGCACGCAACGGGAAGTTTGAGAGACACCGAGTTAGAGTGGATGGATGGCAGAAGTGAAGGGGAGGCCTTAGAGGTGCATGTGGCCTGGCTACAGGCTATCTCTGGGAAAGGGCAGGGCAGGGCCAAACCTTCAGCTGAGGAAACACAGAAAGATTGAGAAAGGGTAGGGCCAGAAGGGAGATGTGCCTCCCAACATCAACTCTCTGCTGCTTTTTCTGTGTGCACCAGTACTGGGGCTTGAACTCAGGACCTTATGCTCTTGTTTGGCTTTTGTGCTCCAAGGTAGTGCTCTACCACTTGAGTCACATCACTTCTTTTTGCTAGTTAATTGGAGAGAAGATTTTTCAGTATTTGGCCTCAAACCAAGATCTCAGCCTCCCAAGTAGCCACAGATGTCTTTTTGTTATTAGTGTATCTAAAATGATAACAAATGTAGACAGTGCTTAAAAAAAAAACTAAACTCAAAACCTGGTTAAGATGAGCTTTTAGAAACTTAGACAGAGTTGGTGAGTGTGATACTCAGCAAGCCCGGAGAGGGTGATGTGTACTTTCCTTTGTTGTCCCATTTCTTGGGTGCTGTCTACAAATACACCTTGGAGGATAGCACTGGAGGAATTAATTGTTCCCTACCTATGACAGATGGGGTCATTAGCTGTGCACCACATGGAGGAGGGTGACTCACACGAGGAAACGGCCATTTTATATAACCATGTGTGCTCTGTGTGTGTAAGTGAGGTCTGCTTTGTGTGTGTATTTATTTATTTGGCAGTTTGGGAGTTTGAAGTTAGGGCCCCATGCTTATTAGGCAATCGCTCTACCAGTTGAGCCACTATTTGATAGTGGTGCCTAGTGAGCCACTCCCCTTACTATTCAAGCCTCGCCCCTATTGGTCTAGCCACACCCTCTACTAGATGAGCCACGCCCCTTCCTGTCAAATCATACTCCCAACCCTTTTTGTTTTTAAAAAAATTATCTATTTTATGTTTCCATTTCCTGGAGTTTATCTCAATAAATACTACTTTGTATGACCAGAGGCTTAGAGGCATGGCATCGTTGTGTTCCTCTCCTAAGAATATCTTCCTTTGGTCAAACACTGTGTGAGTTCTAGAGTCTTATGTAATTTATCATGTCTTGATGTATTTTAGACCTTGCTCTTGCATGACAGAAAACATGCACTGTTGGTCTCATTTGTTTTTATTTTTTAGTATGTGGGCTCCTGGGCTTCAACTCAGCATGGGCACTATCCCTGAGCTTTTGTGCTCATGGTGGGCACTCTACCACTTCAGCCACAACTCCACTTCCAGTTTTTTGTTGGTTAATTCAAGAAAAGAGTCTCCCATACTTCCTTGCCCCAGTTGGCTTCAAACCTCAATCCTCAGATCTCAGCCTCCTGAGTAGCTGTGATTACAGTTGTGAGCCGTCATTGCCTGGCATTAGTTACTTTTAAAATATGAGGTCTGGTGTTTTTGCCTAGCCAGATTCTCATCTGATTTCCAGAATAGATGAATGTCACTTTATGTAACTCAGTGACTGGCTGGTCTTTCCCCTAGGCAGAGCAGAGAAGGCTTTAGGATGACCACAGGCCTCATAAATGAGACCAGTGCTCTGGGACTCACTGCAGAAAGCAGCTCCTATGATTCAGGCACATGTCATTGGAGACTTAAGTGGATGCTCTACAGGACACCCCTCAGGGTGGTTTCTGTCCCTGCGCTGCTGTCTACCCTCAGAGGGAGTCATGAGCCCGGCTCGGCCGTACCACTCTGTGTACCAGCACTTTTGACAAATGCTATGTATTTGGATGTATTAATAATGATATAGGTAGAAAGGTCACCCACATTGGATGGTCCTGGGAAGAAAATGCTTCCACCCTGAGCAGGAAGGACTCACTTCAGGCTTGCATGGGCTCTGATGCATTTAGCAATGTCCCTTGCTTATCAAGCTTCTCACTCATGTCATCAATGTTTGTCTCATTCAGGTGTACCCTTACGCCCTGAAGGCGGAGCACAGGCATGGCGGGCAATGCGGCAGACAGTGCCAATCACCTACCTTTCTTTTTTGGCAATATCACCCGGGAGGAGGCCGAAGACTACCTGGTCCAGGGAGGTATGACTGATGGGCTGTACCTGCTACGTCAGAGTCGCAATTACCTGGGTGGCTTTGCCCTGTCGGTGGCCTATGGCAGGAAGGCACACCACTACACCATCGAGAGAGAGCTCAACGGCACCTATGCCATCTCCGGGGGCAGGGCCCACAGCAGCCCCGCTGACCTCTGCCACTACCACTCCCAGGAGGCCGATGGCCTCATCTGTCTCCTACAGAAACCCTTCAACCGGCCACCAGGGGTGCAACCCAAGATTGGACCCTTTGAAGATCTGAAAGAAAACCTCATCAGGGAGTATGTAAAGCAGACCTGGAATCTGCAGGTAGGCAATTCAGACTATGTTCACAAGGCTCCATAATCCCACCCAGATGACTCCGTTCCTGAAAACCCGTGCAGTGGTACTCTGTGAACCCAAATAAGGCTCTCTCTCCCTCCCTCCCACCTTCCCCCTCCTCTCCTGCCAATCCTGGAGATTGGACTCAGGACCTGGGCTCTGTCCTTGAGCTTTTTGGCTCAAGGCTAACTAAAGCAGTCTAGCACTTGAGCTAGAGCTCCACTTCTGGCTTTTTTTTTTTTAATGCTTAATTGGAGGTAAAAGTCTCTCAGGTTTCTCTGCCTAGGCTGGCTTCAAATTGTGATCCTCAGATCCCAGCTTCCTGAATAGCTAGGATTCCAGGCATGAGCTTTTGATGCCTAGCTTGTGTCTGTTGTTTATGTTTATAGGCACATACTGATTCACACTGGATTTTATGACTTCTTGGTATCTCTTGCAGAACCTCCTGTGTCTGCACATACAGGTTTCTCTACCCTTTATTTGGCAGTCTGGTACTGCCTGATAGGAACTGTAATTTATTTAACTCAGGGCTACTGAATTTTGTTATTCATCAATAACTGTTAAGGACATCATTCTGTAGAAATCTATGGTACAGTATATCTTAAGGATAAATTCTGCCACAGCCAAGGCTATGGGTGTTTGACTTGGACATAGTGACAATTCCATATAAAATTGTTGAAGAGATAGTAAGGATTTACATTCATGCCTATCTCATACTTTTTCTGTTTTCATGGTCCTACCTCCACCTCTGGAATTGGAACTATAAAGGTGAACCACCATGGCTGGTCTTTTTTTTTTTTTTCTTTCCCTCCATTTCTTTTTCAGAGCCGGGAATCAATGGTCTTAAGCATGCAAGACATGTGTCCTATCGTTGAGCTACATCCTCAGTCTGTGTGTGTGTGTGTGTGTGTGTGTGTGTGTGTGTGTGTCTGTGTGTCTGTGAGTCTGGTGTGTGTGCATATATTGTACTGGGATTAATTCAGAGTCTTACACCTGCTAGTTGTAACTCTACCATTTGAACTATGCTCCTATTTCTTTTGATTTTAGTTTGTTTTTCAAATAAGGTCTTGTTCTTTTGTCCCAGTCAGATTTAGTTCATGTTCCTCCTATCTCTATCTCCAAGTAGTTAGAATTACAGATGTGTACCACCACATACAGCTTGGTTTTGAAACAGAGTCTTATTAACTTCTGCTAGATTTGGCTTTGAAAGTAGTTGGGATTATAGGCATGCTTCACCACATTTGCTCTCCTTTCCCCATCACATTCTTAATAGCATTTGGTGTCAGAAGCCAACAGGTTTGGTTTCCCATTTGGACTTACGTAATAACCATTTTCTTTGTGCTTTCTGATGTCTGTTCTGTGTACCTGATGGTGTTATTTGACATATGCAGATTATAATGGAATCAAATTTTTGAAGATTATATATAAGGAGTTTGCATATAGTAAATTCATCCTTTTCCAAGGTGCTGTCCCGTGGGTTTTGAAAAGAATCATATAACCCCCAATCGAGATGTATAGGAAGATTGATACTGGTGGCTCACCCCTGTAATCCTAGCTACTCCGTGGCTGAGATCTGAGGCTTGAGGTTCAAAGCCAGCGAGGGCAGAAAAGTCTGTGAGATTCTTATCTCCAATAAAGTAGCAAAAAGCCAGAGGCAGAGGTGTGGCCTTGAACAAAAAAGCCAAGTGAGAGCTAAAGGTCCTGTGTACCAGCATAAAGACACAAAGGAACTCCATTACTCCATCATGTACCCACCCTGTCCTTTCCCACCCCAGTGCCTGATAGTGAGACATCTAATTTCTTTCTCTACACTTTGCCTTTCATTGAATATTACACATGGAGTCCTAGAGTTACATACCCACCCTCTGCTTGTGTTGTTGTCTGTGTCATTGCTGGCTCTTGTGTGTCTAAGTGAACTCCATAGCCATCCACACTACCTCTTCACTCACTTGATTCCAGGTGCCATGTGTCCGTAAGTCTAGATGCCTTTGGCACTCTACCTGTGAAATAGGTTGTTGTTGATTTAATATGTGTGTGTATTTGTGTGTTGCATCTGGAGCTTGAACTCAGGGCCTCCTATGCTAGCTTACCTTTTCTTTGATCAAGGATTGAGCAGTTCATTGTGAAATATGATAAAAAAAATTTAGTGTGCTCACATTGCAATCTCTTCTATTTCCAAGTCTGAGATGGTTTTATTTTTTTTATTTTCCTGCTTGAGTGTTTCTCTCTCTCTCTCTCTCTCTCTCCCTCCACCCCCCTCTGTCAGTCATGGGGCTTGAACTCTGGGCCTGGGTGCTGTCCCTGAGCTTTTCAGCTCAAGGCAAACTCGCTACCACTTGAGCCACAGCGCCACTTCTGGTTTTCTGGTGGTTATTCAGAGATAAGAGTCTCACAGACTTCCCTGCCCTGGCTGGCTTATGAACCATGATCCTCAGATGGCAGCCTTCTGAGTAGCTAGGATTACAGGTGTGAGCAACTGGCACCTGGCTTTTGAGTTCTCTTTATACATGCATATAATCAAGCTCTGGATCTTCATCTGTTACTGTCAAGAAAATCTATTTTTTCTAAGAAGGATGAGGAAATCAGGACAGTTAGCTCTCAACCTCATTTTTCATTTTTGATTCCCATTATCATCATGTCCACACAGTAAAGACTGCTCACCTGCACTCTGAGCCCATCTCCTGCAGGTGATGGCTACATGTACATTCTTTACTCACATCTTAAAGCTTCTTGCTGGCTAAGAAATGATCATGTCCTAACATAAAACCATCAGTTGAGTGACTGACTGTGGTTTCAAGGGCCCAGAACAGGATGCCTGTTCTCTGGATTTTATGTACTAAGTCAGCTGGTATCCAAAATTTACCTGACTTTGAAAAAAAATCAAAATGATGTCTTTATTCCAAAATCTACCTTGTTATTTCTATAGTGGAAGGTATGCAAGTGATTTATCTTACTGATTTTATTTATTGAATGAATGGAGCATGGGTAAATGGATGAATGCGGTTTGATTTTGCTCTATTATACTATCCTTAGGACAGATTGTACATGATTGCTGTTTGTCCATCTCTATCTGGCTTACGCACTCCATCCTTGCTTTCTGCAGGGCCAGGCTCTGGAACAAGCCATCATCAGCCAGAAGCCCCAACTGGAGAAGCTGATTGCTACCACTGCCCATGAGAAAATGCCCTGGTTCCATGGCAACATCTCCCGGGATGAGTCAGAACAGATTGTCTTGATAGGATCAAAGACAAATGGGAAGTTTTTGTAAGTATTGTGTCTTTTCCCTCATCTTCCGTGTTTGACTTGGCTTCTTTATGAGTGGCCCTCATGAAACCTCAGGAAAGGGCTGCCTGTTACTATATGACAATTTGTCTGCAGGTCTGTCCTAAGGGTGTTTCAGAAGGAAGCTATCATTTGTGATTCAACCTGAGTTTTACCCAGTTTCATTCTAAATGGTGATGTTGTATTTAAAGAAACTCATAGACACACATAGGTTGAAGATTACTTTATCCAAAATGCTTAGGAGAAGTTCTTTGGATTTAAGATTTTCCCCCATTTTGGAATATTTGCATGTAAAGAGATACCTTGGGTATTGGACTCAAGTCTGCACTTGAAATTCGTTTATGATTCATATACAACTTAAATGCATAGCCTCAGGTAATTTCACAGGATATTTTAATGTGGCTATGTTTTAACCTGTCAGGTTAGATCATCATGTAGAATTTTTCACTTGTGGTATCATGTGAATGATCAAAGAATGTCAGATTGTACGTTATTTACTTTTTAAATTTAATTTTATCGTAAAGTGATGCTCAGAGGGGTTACAGTTACATAAGTAAGGTAATGAATACATTTCTTGTAGAATAGTGTTAACTCCTCCCTCATTTTCTCTCACTTTCCCTTCCCACTGACTCACCTTCCTCTCAAGTTGTAAAGTTCATTTCCAACAGAGTATATTAGAGTATCACTGCTGCATTGGTTCATCCTTTGTCCTTTGTCTCACCATTTTGTTATTACCCTTCCCTTCCCCAAATCAGATAAACATATGTACAATACACAGGGTACCAAAATCAAAAACAGTGACAATGGGGGATAAGCCTAAGGGGGAAAAAACAAATGAAAAAGAAATATCTTCACACAGTACATGCAAAACAAAACAAAAACCCTCTTGTTTCCATTTCTTGTAGTTCATTTCAATTAGTATTGTTTTATATGGTCATGTGTACATATCCGTGGAGCTATTGTGATCATCTGCTAGGTCTATCCTAGATATGTACTAATTATTACAAATGAGAACAATGGAGCCTATGTTTCTTTGGGTCTGGTTTACTTTACTTAATATGATGTCATTCTTTCTGATGGAAGCATAGAATTCCATTGTGTCTATATATCACATTTTCTTGATCCATTCATCTACTGAGGGGCATCTGGGTTGGTTCCATATCTTAGCTGTGGTAAATAATGCTGCAGTGAACATAGTTATGCTGGTAGCCTTGTTTGTGGCCATTTGGGTAAATGCCCATGGGTCATAGGGGAGCTCTATATTTAACCTTTTAAGAGTGGTTGAACAAGTTTACATGCCCACCAACAGTGTAGTAGCATTCCCTTTTGGCCACATTCCCACTAGCATCTGTTATTATTAGTTTTCTTGATAATGGCCATTCTAACTGGGGTGAGATGAAATCTCAATGTTGTTTTCATTTGCATTTATTTTATGGCCCCAGATGTTGAACATTTCTTTGTGTGTCTATTGGCTATTCTTATTTCCTCTCCAGAGAAGTCTTTTTTAAAAAATATTTTCAATCTCTGATTTTCTGATTAGGGAGGCTCACCCTGAATGATTCTCTTATTGGTAAATATGAAATGTACAACAATGTCTCTAGTAATCCAGAAAAACTAAAACACTAGTTTTTTTCCCACTCTGATTTGACCCTGGACAGATATTAAAAATTGGAGTGGCTTATGTGATTGGTGAATGCAGCTCTGTAACCAGAACCAGCCTTATGGCCTCGGAAATCAGAAGAAATGATCCAGTGCTTTAACCGCTCATTGTCTTTGGTGGATCCATGTGAGCCTAAGTTTAAAAAGTAGAGGAGGATCAGGCCAGCTCAGTATGGTCCCTGACCCTCATGGTCAGGAGCAGTCATTGGGCCAATGAACCTCTTTTTGCAAGATGGTGCTGCCATGGTGACACAGTGAGTCATGCCGGTAGAGGAAATCATCCTTGATGCTTATCACCACTCAGTGTCCCCAGTAGAGATGCTTCTTGTGTGGTGGGGGCAGAGCACAAAGGACTACTCTCTCATTGCTGTTGTAGATTCTTAACCAGTATTAGTGGTGTAACCTTCTAGGCAAGCAAATTCATTATCCAGCTACCAACTTTTCCTAGAAATAGAAGAGATTCTCTGTGTAGCCATCTGTTGAAAGACTTTCCCTCAGACTTCTAATTTTAAATACAATCCTATACAATCTTATTGAAAGAGAAAAGAATAGCTCATGTCAGCACTGGATGGCTGGAATGTGGTATGTTCTGGACCCAGTCAGTGCTGGCAAGACTAAGAGGAAGGAGGACAGTTCCTGAGGGTTATTTCTCCAGAGCCTTGGCTCTTCTCCAGCTTCTTCTCAGAACTAATTCCAGCACGAAAGTCATGGGACTGAAGACTCAACATCATGACCCACCGAGTGCCCAAATGACATAATGCACACAGCCAGACTGCTGACCTTTTTCACTCAGGCTCTTTGGGGAACGGCCATGCTCCAGGGACAGAGATTTTTTTTTCTCAGTGATCTGGTACTGAAGACAATGTTTGCACACTGCTTGGGCCTGAATCCTGCTAATATAGTCCATTTCTAGGGATGTGAACACACCCCTTGCAGAAGACAGATCTACTGCAACCTGGTCTGTCTACTTTGGCCTACAAAAGACCGACATCTCACAACCCCTCATGGCACATTCAATTTCCATGTGCGTTGTAGAAAAAATTTTGAAAACTGTCATGCATGATCTATCCTGGCTGATGCAGGACTCCCGGAGGTGGGAGGCCTAAGTAATTGTATTTTTAATCTGTGTGTGTGTGTGTGTGTGTGTGTGTGTGTGTGAGAGAGAGAGAGAGAGAGAGACATGGAAAGACATGGAGAAACAGAGACAGAGACAGAGACAGAGATGGAGACAAAGAAAGAGACAGAGACAGTATGGTGGGGCTTGAGCTAGAGGCCTGGACACTGACCATTAGTTTTTCACTCAAAGCTGGTGTTCTACCACTTGAATCACACCTCCACTTCTGGTTTTGGGGTAGTTAATTGGAGATAAAAGTCTCACAAAGTTTTCTGCCAAATCTGGCTTCAACTTATGATCCTCATATCTCAGCCTCCTGAGTAGCTAGGACTACAGATGCAAGCTACCAGTACCCAGCAACGAACTGCATTCTTACTAAGTATCCCCAGATCTTTTTTGCACTGGGCTATTGATTCAACTTATATTGCAATTGCTTAATTGCTCCCCATAGACCCTCACATCAGCCCCAACCCAGTTCCCACTGCCTCCTGATCTTCTACCATACTTTCAAGGCTTGGCTGTGGATATATCTATCTCTATATCTATATATATCAGGATATTGTTCTTCACTTGGACCTTGTCTCATTTAAAGGCAGGGCCCAAGCCTGCAGATCACATATCCCTGCTTCAAAACCTATGTTCCATGTCAATTATAGGACCTTAGGCAGAGGGATAACTTGAGCCTTCTGTGGGTGTGGTGATCATTGACAATACTCTACTATTGTCTTGAAAACATGTGCCATCAGTGCCGATTTCTGCTCTGTTCAGTGTGCTTTCTATATCAGTAGCACGAAAGAATTCTCATTACCAGGAACTCTCAGGGTTGTTTTCCCATGGTTAGAAGGCAGCCTTCTTGGACAGCTTTATTATTTGATGATCTGGTCTCATGGGACGCTGCCCTCCTGCAGAAATTAATGCTTGACTGTGACTGGCCTGAGGGATTCACCTCTCTCAAGAAGAGCTTTTGGTTGCTTGAGTGCTTAAATAGGGTATGCATACATGTGTAGACAGTGGGAAGTTTTTTAAATGGTATTAAACATGACGCTGCTCTTTGTCTAGTAGTATCAATATCAATGAATACTATCTCCCAAGTCTAGATTTCCCTGACCAGATTCCTTCACCCTTACAAGCATCTTCATCTATGCTTCTTGTAGGGAGACTAGAGATGAAAGTCTTCCATGAATTATTTTTTTGTGAGTTGTGGGGTTGGAACTTAGGGCCTGGGCACTGTCCCTGAACTTTTATACTCAAGATTAGTGCCCTACCACTTTGAGCCACAATTCCACTTCTGGTTTTCTAGCGGTTAATTAGAGATAAGAGTCTCAAGAACTTCTGCTGTGTGGGCTGGATTCAAACTGCAATCCTTAGGTCTCAGGCTCCTGAGCAGGTAGAATTACAGTCATGAGTCACCAGCACCCAGTCTCCTTGAACTCTTTTAAATTAGCACCAGATTCTGTGGCTGAAAATTCAGTGTGAGTGCTTCTGTTGTGTGTGTGTGTGTGTGTGTGTGTGTGTGTGTGTGTGTTCATGGGCCCATGCATGCACGTGTACACTCTAGGACCAGGGCTTGAACACAGGACCTCACACTCAGCTTTTGGCTTTTTCTCTCAAGGCTGTCACTACCATTTGAGCCAACCTCCACTGCCTGCCAGGCAGCCCTCTTATCCTGACATTCATCTTTGTCCTTCCATCTTTCTTCTTCAGTTTTCCAGTCTATCACATTTTCCTGCAGGGTCTGATCTCTGCTTCTTCTGCTCATGCAGTGGTTTTGACTCACCATCACATTCTTACCTCTTTCTCCTCCCCTCCACAGCATTTTTCAAGGCATTTGTCTCCTGATGGCCCTGTCTAAGTCTCCCTTTTCCAACCATCCACCTTCCTGATCCTCCCACTGAAGAAACCTGGGCATCTCTGAACTAGAAATGAAACCTAATTTTTGTACTATACTTCAATAACTTGATTTAGAGTAAAGCAATGCACATGAATGTGCTGAGCATAAAGTTAGGTTCATAATAAATATGGGCAGAGTCAGCCTCATTCATGAATACAGGAAGTACAGTCCCAGTGGAATAGAAGGGCCCAGTGGTCATTTTCACTGAGAGAATCGCATGGAGAATCAAAGATAAAAATATGAGAGTTCGTTCTAGAACCTCTGGTTTGCATTACAATTCAGCATACCCTTGTCCTGAACGCTTGCTGTCTTCCTTTGTGGTGCTATTCCATTGCTTTCCCTTGGGGAAACCACAGGAGGATGCAGAGCCCATTCCCCATAGCCTTCCCCATAGCCTTTTTCACAATTCATTATCATGACATGGTGGTTTTCAGAAGGGAGGTTGAAATGGAAAGGGGTTCATTTGAGGTGCTAAAAGTTGTGCAGAAGTCTGAGACCTTGAAGTCACATTACTGGGCTGCTCTTAGCCCGAATGAGGCCATGGGAAGAATGCTGTGTTCAGCACTAAGGTTCCTATGCTTCTGCATAGGATCTCATCATACCGTTGGCATAGTGCCGCTTAGGTCTTGTACATGGCTACTTTCCCAGTGCACCTCATGTCTGCTGAAAACAAGATGTGATGTGACTGTCATTTTTTCATCCAAACTCTCTTGGCATGAAAATGCTCTAAAATTCCACATCATGCCAGATTTTTTAAATGGGCTTGTAACTTTCTTTATGTTTAGTGTCCAAGTAGCTGTTTTATTGTCTTGGCTAAGAGCCTTACAGATCTGATAGAGCCAAAAATAAGTGGAAGATGACTTTGAGAGTACATTGTGAAAACCCACACCAGAGTCTCTGTGCAGAGGACCCAAGCTCCAGCTGTGGCTACAACATAGAATTTTATACAAAAACAATAAAAGTGATCA
>NW_012267309.1:541489-565000 GCF_000151885.1 Dipodomys ordii
CCAGTAGCTGTGAGGTCTGCAGTCACTTCCCCAAACTTCAAAATGCTCTTGCTGTTATGTTCCAATAGCAAGGAGGCTTCAATGATTACCTTTGTACAGTGCAGAGGAAAGGCACGGGATATTTCCTCCAGTGGCATAGGGTTTGGGTGAAGAGCATTTCCCTGTTTTCATTTCACCTCATTTCACTGGGCTTGGTGCGGTGGCTTTCACTTGTAATTCTGGCTACTCAGAAGGCTGAGATCTGAGGAATGCAGCTCAAAACCCAAGTAGGAAAGTACATGAGACACTTACCTATAATGAATCACCAAAAGTCAGAAGTGAACTGTGGTTCAAGTTGTAGAGTCAGCCCTGAGCAAAAAAGCTCAGGGACAGAGCTCTGGCCCTGAGTTCAAGCCAAGTATGGACATACACACACACACACACACACACACACACACACACACACACACATGCACACACACACACACAATGCATACATGACCTCTCTCCAAAGAGCTGAATTTATGTTACAGATTTGTGGAGAGTCATTAATCTAGTCCCTAAAGTTACCCGAGCTTCAGTTTTTACTTCCTGGCTTTGGTTGTGTGGTATGGAAAACCAAAATGACTATGGAAGGATTCATGTCAAAGACACACACTAGGCAGTGGGATCAAGGAAACACACTTATTCCTTGCCTCATCAAGTTTTCTATATAAAGAAGATAACAGAATGAAGTGTGTGTGTGTGTGTGTGTGTGTGTGCACGTGCGCGCGCGCTCCCCAGAGCCTGTGAGATGCAGTAATAGGCATTCTCCATCATGGTTGTCTCATGGAAGTCAATGAACTGTTTCTTGCTAGTGTTATCTTTACTTTGCTCATTTACTTATCTATTGTGCCTCACTCCTGAGACTCACAAGAAAGGTTTGGATTGCCTGCTTCAGGAGTATAATGTCAGCCTATAGAATAATATCAGGATGGAAGGCATCTCTCTTGATAGAAGACTTTCTGTGCTGATTGAGGAGCTCTCAGCATGGCCAGGGCAAGGCATGCATGGCTAGGTATGAGGGACAGGTCCGTGGACCATATAAGAAGTTGCTCCTAAGGAGGAGGTCATGAGACATTTTTGAGAAGGGAAAAGGGACTTCCGGTTAAATGGGAAGGGAGACAACAGGGTTGAAGAGATGTCTCAACGGATAGCCTTGCCCTGTGTGCACTAATGGTAGACCTTGGCTGTGATCTTTACAGGAACCTGATGATTATACATAACTGGATTTGAGGTTTCACCAGTCACAACTGACAAGAGAACCTTGCAATGATTGATCCAAGGGAACAAGAGTGTGGTTGATAGGGTAGGCCTGGAGCCAGCAGGAGAGGAAGGGAACTCAACAGGAAGATGCAGGGTGGGGATACAGGAGGTCATGTGTCTTTAGAGCCTTTAGATTGGAACCTTGGACAGAAGGTCATGGTCAGTTGGAGTATGAGTAGATGCATCAATCTGGAAATAACCAAACAGCTTGATGACGTCATTGCCATGGACTAGGAGGTGAACAGGATTGAAGGAGATGCCAGTAGATCAGGGTATCATCCACATGGACACCAGTGCCCCTAAAAGGTGAGAGATTGGCCAGTTAGGTGAGAGCATGTGTACCCTTTGTATTGAGGAAAACCTGGCCTTCTGGGCTGGCCTGAGTGGGGATAGTGTGGAGAAAGTCAGGTCTGAGATCAGCCACAGCAGTAGGTCAAAAAAGAGTGACACCCATGGGATAACTAAGTCGTAGGAACAAGGACACTGAGTCAAGGAGAGGAAGTTCAGGCAATTTTGAGGCATCTATGTAGGGCAGTGGACAACTGAGGTGGGAGGTGGGAGCTGTGACCTGTGATCTTAGCTGATGTGACATCACTAGAGTATTCATGCTACTTGTCGTTAGAGCGGTCCTCAGCACTTTGCTCTGGCTTCTGTTGGATATGATGAGAGAAACCCCCAAGTGCTCCTTTCTTATGTCAGTTCTTCAGTGAGTTACATCCCTCCCAGGAAGCTCCTGTGCCCTGTCCATGAAAGATATCATAGAAGGCTGTCCAAGTAGAGTCAAGAGCATGGATTGTCCTCCGTGACCTGGATGGTCACTCACCTGCAGCTTCCAAGGGTCCATCCATGGCCTACATACATGTTCTTATAAGTTATTCAACTGAAGTTCCCATGCTCACCTGATCTTTTCCTTGTCCCTTTCAAGTCCTTTTCTAGTTGCCATTTACCAAGTAGAGTAAGCCAGGCTCATTATTTTCTCCCTTTCTCTTCCTTCCCTTTCCTTACCATATGCTTACACTCCTCCTGGCATCCCCCTCCTTTACACACACATTCACACACATGCACACACGATACATTATTCATCCATGCTTGTGCTATTAGGTTTGGTTTGGGATTCTACAGAAGATTCTCTCTCTCTCTCTCTCTCCCCCCCCCTTTGGATCTGATCATTGCCCCCTAGCTTTTTTGCACAAGACTGGAGCTCTAACATTTGATCCACAGCTCCATTTCCAGCTTTTTGGTGGTTAACTGGAGAAAAACGTCTCACAGACTTTTCTGCTTGGGCTGACTTCAAACTGGGATCCTCAGATCTCAGCCTCCTGAGTGGCTAGGATTACAGGCACAAACCACTAGCACTCAGCTTTGGTTATCTTTTTTTGTGTGTGTGAAAATACTGTACAAAGGGGTTACAATTACATAGGCAAGATAATAAGTACATTTCTTATCAAGCATTGTAGCCTCCTCTTTTGTTTCCCCTTCCCATCCCTTCCCAGCTTTGGTTATCTTTTAAGGCATTGTACAAAGAGATTTCAATTCAACATATCAGTTTATAATTATAATACATTTTCAGGTTTTATTATTTATTATCTTTAAGTAGTTGTACAAAGGGGTTGTGGTTCAACATATCAATCTATGAGTGCACTGCATCCTGATCCTTTCATTTTTCTCTCCTATCTCTCCCAACCCTACCCACCCCCTTACATATTATGGCTATATTCACCCACCATTCCTCTCTGCATCCGTCTGCCCCTCCTCTCCTTGAGGCCCAGCTTCCTGACAGTCATTTTGCTAACCCATATGTTAGTTGTTCGAAGGAGTTTCATAATTGGAATCTTCCCTTGAACATACCACACTTTAGTCAATTTTTGTGTATGTATGCATATCACCCTTAATATGTTTACATATTTATTTATAATTTAGATCTAATGTCCACCTATGAGAGACAACATGCTCCTTTGTCTCTCTCCGTCTGACTTACTACACACTAATCTGTTCCAGGTGTCCTACCCATTTCCCTATTAAGGACATCTTCCTGATGGGTGAATACAATTCAAACCCAACTTTTTACTCTCACTTGCCCTTCCCTTGTCAGCTCAAGTTTCAACTTACTTTTTGTTTTATACATATAGTTTGAAAGCTCCTTGTGGGTTTAAAACCAACCCCCTTCTCTTTACCCATTAATGAATGGACCCATATTTGACTGTCATGAGCTTCCTATGTCACAATAAAAGCCAAGTTCAAGAAGCTCTCTCACAAACTGTCATGGTTGATCAAAGCAGGACATTTTGTTTGATTGATGTGTATGGGTTTGTAGCCCTAGGTCATCCAAGAGCATTACAATCTGTCTGAAGGTAGAGGTTCAAGGGTAGATAGCTGTGGGCTGATGTCACCACTAATTCCATGGTACTGATCTTATGAGGCTGGAAGGGAGGCAGTGTGATGTGAACTATCTCTGCCTTCATGGGTTGGGTGGATGCAGGAAGGAGATCCAGAGAGGTGTGGCATATCTGAAAATGTGTTCTGAATATTTGAAACGGTGGAGCAGCATAACATGTACACACATGGCTGCTTTCTGGACTGATCATACTATCAGGTAGTATACATATAGTCTGCCTAAATGTACATGGCAAAAGCACCCAGAGTCTCACCCTGTCTTGTCTTTGTGGGATCCACAGCATTCCTCCTCAGAAGAGGGCTACTGGCTTTCTGTCAGAGGAACACTGTGAGGCTGTCACTCATTCTTAGGTCCCCTCCTCCCTCTCTCCCCAGCCTTTGTTCTGGAGAAGCCACTGTGGGTGGCCCACTCTGCCCAGCAGCAATCCACTTTCTGAATAGTCCATCCGGCCACAGGAGCATCAATCCTGTGTCCCCAGCAAATCCCTTCTGCTCCTCCTGGCCCTGGTGCTCCAGGCAGAGATGCTCCCTCTACTCTACTGTGGGAAAATGGCCTGGGAGAATGAGAACAAGTAGTCGGCCAGCATGGGCTGGATGTTCAGTTATATCTGCAGCAGAGGTAGGCAATATTCCAGGAGAGGTTGGAGAGGCTTCCTTGAGGAAGGATCCACCATTTCCTGGGTCCTTACTTTCCCTCCAGTGGCTGGCATCACCACCACCACCACTCCACACACATTTCCTCACTTCCTCCATGAAGAGTGCAGAAGAAAGTCAAGGAAAGAGCCAGGAGCTGGAAGCTCACTTCTATAATGCTAGCTACTCAGGAGGCTGATATCTGAGGGTCATGGTTCAAAGCCAGCCCAGGAAGAAAACTCTGTGAGATTCTTATTTCCAATTGATCAGCAAAAAGCCAGAAGTAGAGCTATAGCTCAAGTGGTAGAACACCAACATTGAACATAAAAGCCAAGTGAGAGTACAAGACCCTGAGTTCAAGTCCCAGTTCCAGAACAAAATGAGAGAGAAAAAGAGGAAGGAAGGGAGGGAGGGAGAGAGAAAGGGAGGGAGGGAGAAAGGGAACAAAAGGAAAGAAAGTAGAAAGGCAAGAACAAAATACAAACGATATATTTTAGTTCACTTTTTTCCAAGGGAATAATTGGGAAGAAAACAATTAAAAATGAATCAAGAGTTTGAACCAAACAAAAGCACGAAGTCTTTCCCTTTGTCATACTTTAAACACCTCAGTCCAAGATCTGCCTGAGGCTGGCGGTTATCTCACAGGGGCTGGCTGTTAGTGTGGTTGGGTCTTCTGGTCTTTGTCACCTACAGGTGTTAGGCCTGTGCATTTCCTGCCTCTGCCCTGACTTCCTGCCACTTGCCTTGGGCATTACCCCGGAGTTATCCATACCTGCCAGTTACCTGTCACTGGGAGTACTATATGTACAGGTGAGGGAGATTGGGAGCCGCCTACAGTACCTGTTCTCTTGGGGAACTTGGAGGAAGTATGGGCCTTTGCAGAAATGGCTGCCCACAAACAAGACACTTTCCATTTCCACCTTGTGTCACTTCCCTCTATATATTGTTTTATCATCAATGACCTGAGCTACATGAGTACAACTGAACAAATAGTGATCAAACAACCATCAAGAAATAAAACACATCTGGGCACCAGTGGAGCATGCCTAGAATCCTGGCTACTCAGGAGGCTGAAATTTGGAGGATTGTAGTTTAAAGCCAGCCCAGACATAAAAGTTGGGGAGACTCCAAAGTAATAAGCAAAAGGCTAGGCTGGAGGTATGGCTCAAGTGGTAGGACTCCAGTCAAGGCAAGCAAGAGTCCCTGAATTCAAACTCCACAGTTTGAGTCACTGAAGTCTTCCTGGAGGAATACTTCCTGGACTCTTGTGTCTACAAGAGTTTTATTTTGGTTTTATATTTGAGCTTTACCACCTAGGTGTCCATCTCGAAACACAACTGTTTGCTGTTGGGAATTTAATAAACATAGAGTACTGGAGTCTATTTTCTTCTTTTGAGACTCATTGATACAGCCATATTCTGTGAATTCATATTGTATGAATAGATATATTACATAATTGATTTCTTAGTCTATCATTTATAATATGGTTTGTTTATGGTTTTAAGCAAGCATAAAGAGGGCTGGGAAGGTGGCTCAGTGGTAGAGCGCTTGCCTTGCATGCATGAGGCCCTGGATTCGATTCCTCAGCACCACATAAGCAAAAAGAAAAAAAAAATCCAGAAGTGGCGCTGTGGCTCAAGTGGTAGAGAGCTAGCCTTGAGCTGAAGAGCTGAGGGACAGTGCCCAGGCCCAGAGTTCAGGCCCCACGACTGGACCCCCCCCCAAAAAAATAAAAACAAGCATAAAGAAAGCCAACATAAATATTCCAGGACATTCTTTGGGAGCATAGCATAGTTCATACACTTTTTATACCTGAAGGTGGAGTGTGTGTGTGTGTGTGTGTGTGTGTGTGTGTTCATAGTGGGACTTGAAGAACCTAGGGCCTTAAACTCTTCTTTGGCTTTTTTGCTTAAGACTGTTACTTTACCAACTGAGCCACACCTCCATTTCCAGCTTTTTTATTGGTTAATTAGAGATAAAAACCTCATAAACATTTTATACCTGGACTGGCTTTTGAACAGTGGTCCTCAGATCTCAACCTCCTGAGTAGCTAGTTACAGGTGTGAGCCATCAGTACTTTGCCTAAAGGTAGAATTGTTAATACACAGGAATATGATTTATAAGTGGTCATCCTGTTCGTTTTCCAAAGTGGTTAAATCAGTATGTACTCCCAGAAGCAGTAGAGGAAGACCCTTGTTGCTCCTGTTATCTGTACATGTGTAAAATTATCAGTCTTTTAGATGATTGCCACAGTGATCTTAATTAGCATTTGCCAGTTTCTCCTGAGGTCATTGCATCATTTCCCAGGGTGATCTAGATCCTTCGTATCAGTTTTGTTTACTTGTTTGTTTTTAGAGGCAAGGTCCCCTGTGTGGTCCAGCTGGCTCTGAGCTATTAGGCTCAGACAAGCCTCCTGGCTCAGCTTCATGAGTATCTAGGACTACAGGCACTCAGTACCACACCTGTCTTCCCAGTCAATTTTAACAAGAAAAATCCCATCAAGATTTAAGACAAGATATATTAGTGGAGACCGGAGGTGATTTAGAAACCAGAGTTCTGAGCTCTGTTTCATCTCTATGAACTCAAGATGAAGGACTCTAAATCAAGAAGACTGACAGTTTGGTCAATTTTCTCCTAGGACCAAGGTTTATAGATATTTGTGTATCTTCTTGATGCTTTGGTGTTTATATAGTTCTTTATACATCCCAGCTCTCCTGTCAACCGTTGAGGTTTATAAGCAAAGCAGACATAAATCACCTCACACTATAAAACCACTCAGTTGTCCACCTATATTAGAAAAAAATATGGTTAATTGTGTGTTTGGTTTTTTTTTCCTGAGGGGGGGGCGGCATTTACCACTAACCAAGTATGGTTTAATCAGCCATGTGGCCATAAAAAGGAGTTCACATCTCAGGAGGCCAGCAATGCACTTGGGGAGAAAGGAGCTGTTTCCACAATAGGGAAGTTTCAGAATAGTCACCTGCCAGAGCTAAGAAGGTTCTGGCTGTGAATCTCCCACTCCACTAGCTGCCCTAAGCAGTGACGTACAGACAAAACCTGGCCACTGTGCCCAGCCAAGCACAGCTTGAAAAGAAATTCTGGAGCGTCTTGAGATGAATCGTACAGAGCAAGGAATAAAGAAGTGTGGCCGCATTTGGTTTCAAAGCCTTAGCTTTCAATGTGGAACTGCTCATGACCTCTTGCAACCTGGGAGAAATTTCTCTCATGTGCAGACATCTTGGCCCTGGCATCCAGGACACAGCGAGTTCTTTCTAAGGAACCATGTGCTGGGATGCACTGCTTAGAGATGGGGCTCTCAGCTTCCTTGTTTTAGCAAATGCAGGGGCTGTGGAGGTTTCCTGGGACTTCCCTGGCTTGCCCTTTCTCAGATCTCATGATCTGAAGGGCTTGGGTTGCAGAAATAGTTAGTGGTGACTGGAACACACTACTGGGAGATTCATCTGGACCCTGGTCTCCAAGTTCTGTGGGTCAGGAGGGAGACGGAAAGGGCATGCACAGGGCTCCCTCACAGTCAAGAGTGTCCTGTGTGTGTCTTTCAGTGGGGGTTCTCATCGGCGTGGTGTCACTCCTGAGGCTCAGCCCACCAGAATATGGGGAGCCCTGAGGATTCCCCAGGATGATAGTGAAAGTAGAATGTGTGTGTGCACACATAGTCCTGGTGCAGCCTCTGCTACTTCTCTCCACGCTGGTGGTCATTTTCTTCTCCAGCATGTGGGGAATTTGTCACCATCATCGCTGAACATTTGAAACCCCAGCCTTCCCAGGGATGAGAGAGTAGAGATAAAAGAGGGCTGTGGGCATAGAGGCTTTCATACCTCTCCATCCATGTTCTAGAAGGTTCCTGGTGAAACAGACAACCCCAACTGCACTCTAAGTAAGGCAGTACCATCTATGGGCTGTACCATCTATGGATCTGTCCCAAACCCAGACTCTAGTTAAGAAGAGAATGCAACCCAGTGGACTTCTTGGATTCCCCAGAGCCTGGGCTATTCACCCTGAACTACATTGCGCTCTGCTAACTCCAGAATCATCATCTTCTCTTCCTCCTCCTCTTCCTCCTCCTCCTCTTCCTCTTCTTCCTCCTCCTTCTTCTTCTTCTTATTTTGGTGCTGGTACTGGGGCTTGAATTCAAGGCCTGGCACTGTCCCTGAGCTTTTGTAGTCAAGGATAAGGTTCTACAAATTGACTACAATTGGAAGCTAATTGGAGATAAAAGTCTCACAGTCTTTCCTGCCTGGGCTGGCTTTGAACCACGATCCTTAGATCTCAGTCTGCTGAGTAGCTAGGATTACCAGCATGAGCCACCAGTCCTGGCTTCTAGAATCTTCTGAGCCCTCTGGGGCTCTGGGGCCTTGTTGGACCTTCACAGTGGCCCAACCCCAACTGTCAGTATCTCCTTGTTGCAAGAGCACTGTAACTGGCCTGTCCCTGTCTGACTCTAAGCTGAGCCTTCCTGGGACTTCCAGGATTGGCCTCCATTCGGCCAGGGCCTAGTCTCCCGGGCTCCCACTCCTGAACTGGTTGGAGTAGGGCTGAGGTGGCCTGTCGTCTCTTCTAGGATCAGGGCCAGAGACAACAATGGCTCCTATGCTCTGTGCCTGCTACACGAAGGGAAAGTGCTGCACTACCGCATCGACAAGGACAAGACCGGGAAGCTCTCCATCCCCGAGGGGAAGAAGTTCGACACCCTCTGGCAGGTATGTGCTGTCCTCTCCGCCCTCCTGGGAAGAGCACCTTGTCTACTGCGCCGCTGTCCTCTAGAGTCTTAGATACTGGAGAGGGCATGCCAGCTAGACCCCAGAAGAACCATTCAGAAGAATGCGCACGTGTCAAAGCATAGATGGCCAAGAAAGGAGCTCAAGGATGGGGATGCTGCCGTGGATGCCAAAGGTCCTTTGCCGTTCTCACAGAAACAGAGCTTCTCTCCACGGAGGGTCCAGTGACTTCGCAACTGAGTCTGCCTCTCCCAGACTTCCGGCTGCTGCCAGTCCAGGGACGTGATAGTAGTTGTCATAAAAGGGTGTCTTCTTGGCCCAGCTGTTAGTAACCTAGGAAACAAATCACTGTTCTGGAGTTATTATGGCATTTAGGAGCACTTGCATAGTGCTCATCGCTGCGTATCCATCCATCTCTGGGGAGCATATATTGCTTTTCTTGATTCTACATTAGCTGATGATTCCGAGAATGATGGCTCTTTGGGCACCATTTTAGCAGAGCTACCGTGTGTGTGTGTGTGTGTGTGTGTGTGTGTGTGCATGCGCACACGCGCATGCTCAGTTTTGAACATGGAGTCTTTCTCTCCCTTGACTTTTTTGCTTGTGGCTGGTACTCTGCCATTTGAGCAATACCCTCTAGTCTAGACGGTTCATTAGAGATGGAGTCTTACAGACCTTTCTAGCTGGGCTAATGACCATGATCCTCTAGGTCTCAACTTCCTGAGCAGCTAGGATTACAGGTGTGAGCCCCAAATGGCTAGCCTGACTAGTAATCGCCATGTTTAACTCCTGTAAGTAAGGGACATACTCAGGGGTGAGTTTAACTCTCCTCATGCAGGCCCATCCAGAGTCACACATGGGGGCCAACCTGGATGAAAGGACCCAACTCCCTGTCTTTTTAAAAGCTAAGGCCATGGATTTCCACATTCCCTTTAAAGAATTGGAACTAACTTTCCATACTGTGATTTTGTTCCTAATTCTGTAATGAAAAAACATAGGTACTTGGGTTTTTTTTGTATTGTGAATATTCAAACACACCAGTCATGATGGAGACATTGTCTTTTGGCTTCTAGTCTCATTCCCATGTGTCTGTAGGCTTTTCCTGCGGTGCCATGGTATTGATTTGAAAAAGTACTTAACCTTTGTATACTTAGGGTACAAGGCTCTAGAGGTAAAAAAACTATTGCCTTCCAGAAGTCAGGCAATATTATATTTCAATCACAGGCTTTTTCTTTTTACAAGAATCTTTTATGAGCTGGTTGCTGGTGGCTCATAATTGTAATCCTAGCTACTCAGAAGGCTAAGATCTGAGGACTAGGATTCAAAACCAGTGTTGGTAGACATATCTGATAGACTCTTGTCTCCAATTAACTACTCAAGACCAGAAGTGACACTGAGGCTCAAGTGATAGACTGTTAGCCTTGAGCTCAGAGAAGCTCAAGGATAGCCCCCAAGCCCTGAGTTCAAGCCCAACAACTGACAAAAAAAAACCCAGGGGTGAACGTGTAGTTCAAGTAGTAGAGTGCCAGCCTTGAACAAAAAAGCTTATTGAAAAAGCTTAGGCCCTGAGTTCAAACCCCAGTACCAGAATAAAAGCAAACAAAAACCCAAAACAAGAATCATGGCTGATGTGCATTTAGAGGCACCTGGCTGGGGGTGGAGAGGGGCTAAGTGTAACTCAATGGTAGGTCCTATGGGTGAAGCCCTGAGTTCAATCCTCATTGTTGTAAAACTAATAATAATTTTAAAAACAAAGTCATGTGCAATGACACATCCTTGTACCCCTAAAGCCAGAGAGGCAGAGGCAGGAGGATTATGCATTTGAGGTCACATAGAGAAACTTTATCTCAAAAAGTAAAAAAAAAAAAAAGTGGGCAAATTAAACAGTCATACTTCCCATACGCCAGCCTAACTCTTGAAGATCTCACGTCTGCTCACTGAACTTCTAAGTGTCTCACATTGTGTTTTAGTTCACAGTGGCATTCAGCACTACTAATGGTTGAAAAGTTCCTTCCCAAGAATTGGCTATTTTGTGTGGATTGCTTTGGTTTATCATAGTAGTGAGCCTTAATTAAATGTTGTACATTTTCTAATTTTTTAAAAAGTGTGTGCCAGTACTGAGGTTTGAACTCAGGGGCCTTGCAGTCTGGTTTGGCTTTTTTACTCAAAGCTGACACTCTATAACTTGAGCCATACCTCCACTTCTGGATTTTTGCTAGTTAGTTGGAGATAAGAATCTCACAGACTTGGGCTGGGAAGGTAGAGCGCTTGCCTTGCATGCCTGAGGCCCTGGGTTCGATTCCTCAGCACCACATAAGCAAAAAGCAAAAAGCCAGAAGTGGCGTTGTGGCTCAAGTGGTAGAGCGCTAGCCTTGAGCTGAAGAGCTGAGGGACAGCGCCCAGGCCCAGAGTTCACGCCAACGACCAAAAAAAACCAACCAAACAAACAAAAAAAGAATCTCACAGACTTTTCTGCTTGAGCTGGTTTCAAAATGTGATCTTTAGATCTCATCCTTTTGAATAGCTAGGATTACAGACATAAGCCACCAGTGCCCTGCTAGCCAACATCTTTTATATGCATAGCTATATTGGTTATTCCTGACAGCAATCCCAGGTACATCTACATATGTCCCACTGCCAGGCCCAGAGCTATTTCCCTGAGAGCTGGTCACTGTACACTGTATTAGGTTTATCGTTTTTAACTTAACTTAGAGGTCTGCATACACACAGACCACATCCAGCTCCAGATCTGTTTCTGTGGCATTCTTGAAAATGAAACAAACAAGGAACTGGTCATGGTGGTACACAGCTTTAATCTCAGGATTTTTGTTTATCCAAGGTTTTGATTTTTGTTTTTGGTGTGTGTGTATGTGTGTGTGTGTGTGTGTGTGTGTGTGTGTGTGTGTGTGTGTGTGCCAGTTATGGGGCTTGAACTCAGGGCCTGGGCACTGTCCCTGAGCTTTTTAGCTCAAGGCTAGTGCTCTGCCACCTGAGCCATGGCTCCATTTCCATCTTTTTGCTGGTTAATCAGAGATGACAGTATCATAGATTTTCCTTCCCAGGCAGCCTTCGAACTGCAGTCCTCAGATCTTAGCCTCCTAAGTGGATCACAGGCATGAGCCACTGGCATCAAGTAAGGTGTATAAATTCCTGACTCAGCTTTTCAATTCTACCCTATCACCAAGACCTAAGTGATGGAGACCTGTGGCTCCTCAGAGCCTTAAACATCACTCTCTAGTAGGTTCCAGAAATAATCTCTGCCCTTCTCCTGAGGACATCTGGGCTGTGGTTACAGCTTCCCATTCTGTATCTTTGGTTCAGGTTAAAACCTGACTGGCAGGCCTCACTCCTTTTCCCCAATCCTTGGTTCCATTATTCACCACACTTTCTTCCTGTCTTCTCTTCCAGCTCGTGGAGCATTATTCTTACAAGCCAGATGGTTTGTTAAGAGTTCTTACAGTGCCATGTCAAAAGATTGGCTCACAAACAGGTGAGTTACACAGCCAACTGAGCATCTGTCTGGGGATATTAGTCATAATCAGCCTCCTTCAGATTTGGTCTATTCCAAGTTCTGGTGGGGACTTGTTTTTACCTAGTGATTAGATGTGATGTCACTCCAGGTTCAAATATCATGAATCAAAAAATAGTCAATGGGCTTTGATTAGTGCTTGCCTAGCATGTATGAGGCCTTCGGTTCGATTCCTCAGTACCACGTAAACATAAAATTAATAAAAGGAAAAATAATCATTAAAATATTTTAAAAATAAAAAATAGTCAATTGGAGACGAGGCACCTGTGACTCATGACTGTAATTCTAGCTACTCAGGAGGTTGAGGCCTGAGGATCGTGGTTCAAAGCCAGGAAGGGAAGAAAAGTCTGTGAGACTTTTTTAATCTTTAGCTAAGTAGTATTTCCTACTAACTCCAGAAGTAGAGCTGTGGCTCAAATAGTAGAGCAGTAACCCTGAGCTAATGGTCATGCTCAGACCCTAAATTCAAGTTATAGTACTAATACACACAGAAAAACAGCCTATAGGATTGTATACTTGTGGCTCAGGTATATATTCCTAGCTACTCAAGAGATTGACATCTGGATGGTAGTGTTTTAAGCCAGCCAGGGCAGATAAATACAGACAGTCTTGTCTCCAACTAACCAGCAATGAGCTGTCCTGGAGCCATAGCTTAAGTGTTAGAGCACCATTGCTAAGTAAGAACGTCAAACAAACAAGCCAAGTAAGCATGAGCCCCTGAGTTTAAGCTCTAGTAGTGGTATACACACACACACACACACACACACACACACACACACACACACACAAATAGTTATTAAGTCATTACACTTAAAAACCTAATGACATGAACAGCCAGTGATAAAGGATTGCAAAGAAAAGAATGCAGAATTTGCTCTCTTCTCAAAAAGCAATGTGTTCCAGTCACATTGATGGATTGGCAGTAGCAATAGAGATAGTAGAGATAGTAGATTTCATCCACTAAGACAGCAGTGATTTTTCCAGCCTCTAACCTACAAACATTACCTTTGCAGGTCAGCTACAGAATGCGAGTTCCCCTCTTCCGGTAAGTGAAATTTAGCAATAACAGCCAAGGAGAGGTGATTGTGTATGAACACAGCTGCAAAGCAGGTTTAGCTAACAGTGGGGAAAGCTATTGTTTTAGCTAGTATTTATTTATTTAGTGCTGGTACTGAGACTTGAACTCAGGATCTTTCCCATAGATTTTTTTCACCCAGGGATGGAGCTCTACCACTTGTGCCATAGCTCCATTTCTGCTTTTTTGGTGGTTAATTGGAGATAAGAGTCTCATTGATATTCCTGGCTTTAAACCTCGATCCTTAGATCCCCAGAACTCCTGACTAGGATTACAGGCATACCACAGTGCCCAACCCGTGGATGTCTGGTGCCCTTCAAAAGACACTCGTTGTGAGCTGGGAATTCCAGTGAGTATCGGATACAATTAGCCTGATTTGCTGCTAGGCAGACATCACTTCTTAACTTCCAGGTTAGGTAAAATTCTTCCCTTTGCCTCAAACTATACAAAATGAGGAAGGAAGTTAATGTTAAATCAGACTTGGGTGCTGGGCACATATCTTTCACGATCAGCCTTGAACATCTATGTTAACACCTGTGTAGAACCCTCAGGACCAGGAGTGTAGTTGGCCAAACACAGGGTGTGGTTAGGATGGCTCCCTGGGTGGTCTGCCTGACTCTTTTGCTATCAGAGGCCTTGACCTTGCTGGGTAATAAACTGGCTTGAGTGAAGCTTAGGGGAGGGAGGCCTGGGATGGGATCTTGGTGTAATCCCAAGAGATGCCCCCAAAGAAGGGGGCTGGCTTGTCCACAGCTATGACCTCCCTCCACCTCAGCAGGAGGTGAGAGCGGCCAGGGTTTGCCCATGCACTAACCATGCCCCGAAGAGAAAGGCCACCTTCTCTGTCCTTCCAGTCTGTTAGGAGCCGATGCTCACACTGCTATCCCAGCAGACTTCAGAGGGGACTTCCCGTTCTTCTCAAAGCCATGTGGGAAGTGGGTTCTCTCCACCACATCCTGGCTTGCTGACCCCTGAAACACAAAATCCACACAAGGCCAGATTCCAGGCTCTGCCTCAGAGGCCCTGTGGAAGCCAGGAATACCTGTGGTAATACACGGACAGACCTGGAATTTACTGAGATAGTAGAGAGCTTTGGGACCCTCTCTCTCTCTCTCTCTCTCTCACAGACACAGACACACACACACACACACACACACACACACACACACACACACACACACACACCCCCTTATGACATTGTCACGGTTTTTATCCTACCACTAAAGATTCAGGTACATCTGCCTTCAGATTGCATGTTCATGGAGACAGATCCATTTCCTTCTAGATGGATGAGAATTTAGGGCTCCACTCTTAACTCCAAATCCTACTTTCGCCTGTATATCATACAATGGCTTCAAAAAGTCACCTTGCTTTAGAACCATTTTCTATACATACAGAAAAATATGTGGATGCCCCAAGCATAGATCTCAGTGAATTTCCAACACAGTGGTCCAACATCCATACTGAAGAAATAACACCAGCCAGTGGTTAGCTCTATAGTGTTTTTAGGATGATTGTGCCAAGTGGCCACTTAAAAAAGTAAGAAATACTTCCCAGTTTTCTTCTACATCTTGCTGTCCCAGTGGTAGACTCTTCCAGAAGCTTTCTGGTCATCAAGAGTTATGCACAGGGGCCAGGTGCTGGTGGCTCATGTGGGTCGATGGCTCACGCCTGTAATCCTTAGCTACTCAGGAGGCTGAGATCTGAGGATCACACTTAGAAGCCAGTCCAGGTGGAAAAGATCCTGAGACTCGTATCTCCAATTGAACACCAAAAAGCTGGAATTACAGGCTTGGCTCAAGAGATAGAGAGCCAGCCTTGGGTAAAAAATCCAAGCAAGAGTATGAGCTCAGAGTTCAAGCCTTAGCAGTGGCATCAAAATAAATAAACAAATAAATAAATGTCACTGAGGCAGCGGGATGGCGAATCGGGTAGAGATGGGCAGGGGAGGCGGGCTTATCTCAGAGGTGAAGCTACAGAAGCAAGTTCAAGCAGTCTGCTATACAATCTGCCCTGTATTTGTTTCCTGTAACTAAACTTACTGTTCCTCTTACTATTATGGTTTCTAGACTTGGTTACCGGGTGGAATAATCTCAAGAATCAAATCCTACACCTTCCCAAAGCCTGGCCACAAAAAGGTGCTAAATGGTCCCCTGCTTGCTGTTGCTAACTAAGTGGTCCTGCATGCTCATGGTCCCTGTACCCACTGCCACACTGCTTCTGTGTCTGCCTGCCTGTCTGTCTGTCTGCCTGCCTGCTTGTCTGCCTGTCTGCCTGCCTGCATGCTTGCCTGCCTGCCTGCTTGACTGCCTGTCTGTCTGTTTCTGTCTCTGTCTCTGTCTCTATTTCTGTCTCTGTCTCCGCCTCTCTCTCTCTCTCTCTCTCTCTCTCTCTCTCTCTCTCTCTCTGGATGTGTAGCTCTGCTAGTACCTGTTGTCCTGGGCATCCCATGCCAGATGTACTCTATCCTTCTCCAGTGGGTCCTAGTCATCTGCTGCCAGATTCAGACACACCCAGATGCTCACATTGTTAAAGCCTGATGTTACTGTCACTTCTCTGAGTGTAGTCTATGGTGGTTCATTCCATGTCAGAAAGTCTGGGCAAGCCAGGTGCTGGTGTCCCACACCTGTGATCCTATGTATTCAGGAGGCTGAGATCTGAGGATCACAGTACAAAGGCAGCCTGAGCAAACAAAGCCAAGAGACTATTATCTCCAACTAACCAGCAAAAACCAAAAGTAGAAATATGGATCAAATGGTAGAGCACTAGCTTTGAGAAAAAAAAAAAAGCCTAGCAAAAGTATGATACCCTGAGCTCAAGTCCTAGTATTAGCATCAAAAAAGGAAAAATAAAAAGATTGAATCAATTTTTAAACAGAAATCAATATTAGAAAATTATCTGATTAATATTGTGAAATTGCTTACTCAGTAAAAAGAAAAAAAAGATTATTGCCTAATTAAATGTATAACAATACACTGAATTTTCAAAGATGCTCAAAATATTAGGGGATCATCACCAAAGAGTTATATGATATAAGCTCTGGATTAAATATACTATTAAATGTCTGTTTTTACCAATAGATGAAGAAGAGTCCACTATTTAGCCAATCTCAAGAAAGAACTTGCTAAGAGAGCAAATTTTAACTTCTTCATGGTTATTTTTAATAACTTGGGTACAAAAATTCATGTGAGAACTTTAATGTCTATGTTGTTCATGAAAATTATGCTTTAAGATTATTTAGATAAAGTAAAATTATTTATAATAAAAAACTAAAAGGAGGCCAAGCATCAAAGTCTCTCACCTATAATCCTAGCTACTCTGGAGGTAGAGATCTGAGGATCATAATTCAAAGCTTAGCCCATGCAGAAAAGTCCCAGATATTTTTTTATCCCTAGTTCACCAGTAAAAAACCAGAAGTAGAGCTGTGGCTCAAGGGATAGAGCTCCATCCCTGAGAGAAAAGCTTGTGGGTCAGTGCTTCAGGCCTGAGTTCAAGCAAAAGAATAAATATAAAAACAAATAAAAAATAAAATAAATAAATAAAAAATTAAAATAAAAATACCTAAAACAGATACAGTTTAAACTTTTCTTTAGGAATCAGAAACATTATTTACAAAATTATAATCATTTACAAAATGTAAGTGAATTTTATACATGTACTTTCAAATCCTCCTCGTCATTACTCTGAGAGTTTTTGTTGTAATTTTATACAACTGTTTTGGGCTAAACATTGTTCTCAAAGACTTGAAGGCAGCTTTTTTTGTTTCATATTTCAAGGTTATATTCCCTAAGATAGTTAGACTGAAATGCATCCCAGAATTTCTCATGCAAACCTAGCTTTCCTGTTATATTCAATACAAATGTTGATGGTTAAGGTATTTTAAAAACGTGTTTAGTAGGGTGTGGTGGCTCACACCTGTAATCCTAGCTGCTCAGGAGACTGAGATCTGTTCAAAGACAGTACAGGCAGGAAATTCTGTGAGATTCATATTTCAGTTAACCAGCACGAGTCTTGAGTGAAAACACACACACACACACACACACAAACTTGTATCTAAAACTAGTTTACTAGGGCTTACTCAGTATGGAGAGAGAGGGAAGGAAGGAATTCTCAAATTGCACTTTTTTTTTTTCCTCCTGGCAACATCTCTAAGAAAAGTATTTCCCTATAACCCTAAAGGACTACAACATTAGAGAACTTCCAGTAATGCGGGAGATTAAGCCACGTGTTAATTTTCACTCACCTATGAAAGCCTGGCCTTGCAGAGAGCTCCCAGACACTGGAACCCCTGACCTCTTGTAGACATTGTTCCCAGCTGCAATCCTGGGGAGCATGTTGTCACCTGCATTAACACTGTTTCCTTAATTTGAAAATGTCTTTCAAGAAATTAGGAAGAAAAGCCAATACCTAGAAAACAATTCTGTAGAAACAGAAAGTTTCAAAATGTCAGTTGCACAGTCCAATTGTTTTTCTCTTTTGTTCTCTTTCAAATTCCCAGTTCTTCAAAAATAAATGGTACTAAAAAAATCATTTGCCAAATGCTTTCTCTATTTGTTGCTGAAGCTTAGACATCATCTATCATCATTCATAATCAAGCATGCATTTTAAAACAGTGCTGTAGAGTAGTCTTAATATCTGAATTTAGAAAACTTAGGAGTGGCAAAATGCCCATTGCTCACACCTATAATCCTAGCTATTCAGAAGGCTGAAAAATCGCTATTCAGAGACAGCCCAGTCAGACAAATCCATGAGAATTCTTACCTGTAATTAACCACCAAAATGTCAGTGGTGAAGGTGTGGCTCAAGTGGTTGAGTGACAGCAGTGAACAAGAAAGCCAAGTGATCACAAAATCAAAAAAAGTATAACAAAAGAAAAACTTGTAAATTACCAATCACTGGTTTAAAAATAAGAAGCTCAGTTTGGTGGTGCCACCTCGTGGTGATCAGGCATTATGACGACTGTTTTTGTGATCTGGCAAAATAGGGAGAAATTTACAATCCATTTCCACCTTCATATCTTTTCTGTAAGAGATGAGTCTCTCAAATGTGTTTGCCCAACCTCGCTTTGAACTGCAATCCTCAGATCCAAAAGATTTCAATATTTTTCTAATAGCCTCTGTTCTAACCATTGTTCCACCAATTCCTCTGTTGGGTGATGACATTTTTGTTTAATTGTAATAAGCATTTTGAAACCCACTTGCTTTGGAGAAGCTACAGCCCCATACTGATGTCGTATGTGGGTAATGGGACAGGTCTTGAACCAAGATACCTCTCTCCTCTAGTGAGCTATCTTCGGACATCCTTTAACCCAGGTCTGTTCAGGTTTTTGTCTAGAGATCTCAGAACTCTCCTGCCACCAGGAAAATCAAAGGAGTTGAGCTGATTGTAAATGCTAACCCAAAAAGACTTTTCAAACTCTTTTTAGTCTGGAGTTTGATGAAAGGATGTGCTAAGCAGAAGGGAAGATAGAAAACTAGGAATCACTGGGTTTCTGCTGGGATAGATTTTGGGTTTTTGTTTGTTTTTGAAAGGGAATTATAGTGTAAGTTAGAAGTGAATTCAGACACACCAGGTGTATAGAAATGTTGAAGAAAAGTAGACTGTCATTTGGAATTATTTGTACTAACTCTCTTGTACCACTTTAAACCATTTTAGTTTCCATGCCGTTATAAGAAGTGATTTTCTTATTCAGCCATCCACTCATCCATTCCTGCATTTATCACATTAACATTGAGCACCCATCATACCAACATAGACATGATATAGCTGCTGCTGCTGCTGCTTTTGTGTGTGAGGGTGCTGGTACTGGGGCTTAAACTCGGGGTCTTTCTCTTTTATTTGGCTTTTTCTCTCAAGGCTGATGCTCTACTATTTAAGCATCACTTCCAATTCCAACTTTTTTTGGTGATTAATTGGAGATTCGAGTCTCTTGGATGTGCCTGTCTAGGCTGGATTTGAATTGCAACCAATCTTAGCTTCCCAGATAGCTAGAATTACAGGCATGAACCAATGGTGCTTGGCCCATGACATCGCTTCTAATGTGATTTCATGCTGTTTCACCCCAAATATGCACTCTGGTGTCATTTGTAACAACATCACAGTTAATTTCAGTATGTAATTAAGACTATATGGTTAAGAATGTCCATATAGGAACATATAAGACCACATGTTCATTGACTTCACCAAAAGGTCTGTTACCACCACAAGCAATGCCAGCCTCTGGTGCCCAGTAGGCAGCATGGAAGAAGGAAGTCAAGTGTTTGGGGACACATGACCCAGTGGTGGTACTGAAGCACCGTGACACCATCATTAGGCTTTGGTTCCACTGCTCTCAGTATCAGCCGTTTAGGCAAGGATTTACTGTGTGCCATAGGATGGGCGTCTGTGTGATGCTAAGCTTGATGTCTCTGCTGCTCTAAATTTCCTCCAAGTTTAGTGTTATCTCATTTTCTTCCTGGCAAGTGTTTGGGCACTTATAAGATAAATAGACATGTATTAAGATGTTACTCAATGTGAATTGAGTAAAAGAGGCATTGACTCATGGGTCTCTTGGAAGCCGTGTTGTAATAATCACTTTGCTCTGATTTGAGGTGAAGATGAGTCAGGAAGACTCCAAAGGAAGATACTCCATAAAATCCTTAGGAATACTCAGAGTAGATTTCCCCCCAGCTGTTTCCTGATGCAAATTAATGTTAAATAAATAAACAGGAAGGCTGACCCTAGTAACCTCCTCCAAAGGCTTTGCTTCAGATACACTTTATTTACTTGCCACGGGTATGAGGAGGAATTACATCCCTACAGGTAAGTGAAGAGCATCTATGAATATTAGAATGATCATTGCCATGATGATGATGATGATGATGATGATGATGATGATGATGATGATGATGATGATGAACGTATCTCACCTGGGCAGGTAACAGGCAGGCTTCTCCTGCTGGATCTTGTGTTCCTTGGCCATGGCAAACCCTCTGACATCAACTCAAATATTGCTAGTTCTCCATCACTGATAAAAACGCCTGTGGAGACTAGATTGCACACATGCTGAGAGCTGTAGGGTAGAGCAGAGGGTAGATATTTAATTTTCCTTTGTAAATAACTTCCATAAAAAGTGAGATCCATTGAGACAGCGTTAAAGGTAGGAAATGAGTCCAAAGGGAACTGAGGCTTTTTGGTCTCAAAGAAGGTGGGAAAAGGACATAATAAGCGTGGAAATGAGAATGAAATTCTCCCAGGACAAATAAAACAAACTGTTTCTTACCCCTCTTGGGGAGCCTGCAAAGACTCCTGAGTTGTTCAAGGATGAAATTGTTTAGCCTATCCCAGAATCCAAACAGGTGCCTGAAGAATGAGATAAACCTTTTGTTTCCTTGCCTTTTCCCCTTAAATCTTTTCCTTTATCTTCCTTGCATAAGCTAAACTGTGAATCCTTGGAAATAAGGGGGAAAAAACTATAATTACTCTGGTCCCGTGGACAATGCATAATTGAAGAAGAATGACGCGTGGTCTTTTGCGTTCTCCAGAGCGCCTCACCTCGTGGGAGCCGGCCAGAGAGCACTGTGTCCTTCAATCCCTACGAGTCAGACCGCGGGCCCTGGGCTGCAGAGAGAGGTGAGCACCACGCAAGGTCATCTGTGACTTGCACACCTTCCATAGCATCTAGAATCACAAAAGAGGCAGAGTTCCAGCAGAACCAGGCAGGAGTTGCTTGGGCTGGACCAGCCTTGCCTTAGCAGCCCCATGCGCTGCTTCTCAAGTGCTCTACTGATTGACACCATTATAAAAGCCCCCAAGAGGATGACTTACACCCTACCTCCCAACCAGACCTAGTTGAAAACCCTTGCTGCCTCTGATCTAGAAGACCTTCCTTTTTATTCTTTCTCCTCACTCTGCCTTTAGTTCTCAACTATACTCCAGGTGACCAAAGATGGGTTGTGACTTCAAGAGAGGAGGGGTACTAAGCCTCAGAGCCCAGCATGCCCTGATCTCCTTGCAGGCCCTCAGAGAGAAGCCATGCCCATGGACACGGAGGTGTATGAGAGCCCCTATGCCGACCCTGAAGAGATCAGGCCCAAAGAGGTGTACCTCGACCGAAGCCTGCTGACCCTAGAAGACAGCGAACTGGGCTCCGGAAACTTTGGGACTGTCAAGAAGGGCTACTACCAAATGAAAAAGTAAGCAACATTGTTCTCCTAGGTTACTGTCTTCTGCCCAAAATCCAACCTAGTATAAACTTGTCTTCTTTTTTCTTTTTCTTTTTTGCTAGTACTGGGGCTTGAACTGCTTGAACTTAGAGCCTTTCACTCTTGATTGGCTTTTTTGCTCAAAGCTGGTGCTCTGCCACTTGAGCCACAGCTCTACTTGTAGCTGTTTTGGCAGTTTATTGGAGTCTCAAAGACTTTCCTGTCCAGGAACTTTGAACTGTGATCTGAGATCACAGACTCGTAAGTAGCTAGGATTACAGATGTGAGCCTTCAGCCCCCAGCTTCCTTTAGGCTTTTCTTTCTCAGAAAATATTGACTAGCTCAGCATGATCTAAAGTGATATTTGTATGATAAAATGAAAAGTCTAATTGCTTTGCAAACTTGTTGAGGCTAGCTTAAAATGAACAAACTATAACATGGAAATATACTGGAATATTGTGTTTGTTTTTAACCAGGAGCTTTTTATATTTGGTACCAGTACTGGGGCTTGAATTCACTTGACTTTTCCACTCAAAGCTGGAGCTTCACCATTTGAGCCACACTTCCATTTCTGGCTTTTTACTGGTTAATTAGAGATAATAGTTTCTCAGATTTGTTTACCTAGGCTGGTTTTAAATTTTGATCCTCAGATCTCAGCATCCTAGGTAGCTAGGATTCCAGGCATGAACCATCAGTACCAACTAACTATGAGCTTTAATATGTATACATATATTAATATTATAGCTGAACCTATATGAAGGAAATTTTATATTCTTATGCATATATGCATAAGAATAGATGACAAATAGGAGGATATTAAAATGATCTGAGTATATCACAGCTGTTGGGGTTTATGTGGAAGTTATTTAAATATTTGACAAGTTAGGGTTTTTCCTTGGTTTAGGGCAATCTTTGCACCATCTGCACCATTAGTTATAAGTAATGTGTGTTTGTAAACTGAGAGAGTGTGAGAATTGCTTTACAGAAGACCCTTCTGTTTCGTGGCTGATATTTCCATGTTTCCTGCATAGGGAACATGCTTTGCATAATATGTTTTTCTAGACGTGAGCCATTTGGGGTTGTTTCTCATGTGCACTGATTTGTTTTCAGAGTTGTGAAAACAGTAGCAGTGAAAATCCTGAAAAATGAGGCCAATGACCCGGCTCTGAAAGATGAATTGCTCGCAGAAGCCAATGTCATGCAGCAACTGGACAACCCCTACATTGTCCGCATGATTGGGATTTGTGAAGCGGAGTCTTGGATGCTGGTGATGGAGATGGCAGAACTGGGTCCTCTCAATAAGTATTTGCAACAGAACAGGTATCATGGTGCCCAGAATGTCCTGAGACTAGGGTCCACATTTGACTGCACTGAGCCTGATTTCTACAGGAAACCTCCCTTCTCCTCCCTTTCCACACAAGTCTATGCTCAGTGAAATTGAGAGAGGAAGATGACCTAGGAAGATGGGGAAAAAAACTTAGAGGAAAACTCTGAGCCAATTATTTTATCTTCATTCTCCTCCTTGACTCACTGGAATTATCCAGTGTTAGACTTTGACTCAGGATTTCTTTTTTTTTTTAATTTAATTTTATTTTATTTGTGAACATACTGTACAGAGGGGTTACAATTACATGGGCAGGATAATGCGTACATTTCTTACCAAGCATTGCAGCCTCC
>NW_012267309.1:566605-607395 GCF_000151885.1 Dipodomys ordii
TGAGGAGCGTTTTTGCTATTCGGGGTCTTTTATTGTTCCATATGAATTTTTGGATTGCCTCTTCTATTTCCTTGAAGAGAGGTTGGAATTTTGATAGGTATTGTGTTGAATTTGTAGATAGCCTTGGGAAGTATTGCCATTTTCACGATGTTAATCTTTCCAATCCAGGAGCATGACTCAGGATTTCTAGTCAGGAAATCTCTCCTTTCTAGGTAGAACATGCTCTTTTTATTATTAATTAATTTGTTTATATTTTATTTATATATGTGCGTGCACGTGTGTGTGTGTGTGTGTGTGTGTGTGTGTGTGTGTGTGTGTCTGTCTGTCTGTCTGTCTGTATGTATGTATGTATGTGCCAGAAGTGGGGCTTGAAATCAAGGCCTCACATTCTTGCTTGGCTTTTTCACTCTTGTTTTATGCGTTACCACTTGAGGTACTCCTTCACTTCCACCTTCTTAGTGGTTGATTGGAGGTAAGAGTCTCTTGGGATTTGTCTGTCTGGGCTGACTGAAACTTGATCTTTAGATCTCAGCTCCTGAGGAGCCAGTGATGACAGGAATGAGCCACTTGTCTATTAAGTTCCCTTTAGTGATAACTTCTGAAGGTGTTGGTTGCTGTGTACTGGTTGCATCCATCTGTGGAGCAATTATGCTGTACTCTTTTAAAGCTGTTATTGAGATAGAAAAACTCAGAGGAAGAACACCAGCCAAAGATTCGTTCCTCCATATGCTGCATTTTGCTTGTACTTAGATTGTCATTTTCGTTTCCATCAACAGAAGGCATTGTTACCTGTCCTTTGCAGGTAAGAAATTGAAGAGTCTTATCTCCAATTAACTACCAAAAAGCCAGAAGTGAAGGTGTGGCACAAGTGGTAGAGTGCCAGCCTTCAACAAAAAAGCTAAACAAGAACATTAGGCCCTGAGTTCAGGCTGTACTGGCACAAAAATAGAAGAATAGGGAGTAAGTGGATCTACTTGTGTGGATCCTGAAAAGCATAGTTGCCTCCATGTTCACTGCCCCTAATCGTACCCTTTTGACCTTCAGGCATGTCAAGGACAAGAATATCATAGAGCTGGTCCATCAGGTCTCCATGGGAATGAAGTATTTGGAAGAGTGCAATTTTGTGCATAGAGATCTGGCCGCAAGAAACGTGTTGCTGGTCACTCAACATTATGCTAAGATCAGTGATTTTGGTCTTTCCAAAGCACTTGGAGCTGATGAAAGCTACTATAAGGTAGGAAAATCTCAGCTAGAAGTCATGGCAACCGGTCACAATAAATCAAGAGGGAAATGTGTGTTCTCTTCATTTCAGTGTGATAGGATCTGAAGAAGCAGTTCCACAAGTAGCCCTGGCTTCTCTCAAAACTCCTTTTTCTTTCCTTCCTTTCTTTCTTTCTTTCATCTTTCCTTCCTTTCCTTCTTTCATCTTTCCTTCCTTCCTTCCTTCTTTCCTTCCTTCCTTCCTTCCTTCTTTCCTTCCTTCCTTCCTTCCTTCCTTCCTTTCTTTCTTTCATCTTTCCTTCCTTTCCTTCTTTCATCTTTCCTTCCTTCCTTCATCTTTCCTGCCTTCCTTTCCTTTTTCTCTTTCCTTCCTTCCTTCTTTCCTTTCTTCCTTCTTTTTCATTATTATCTATAAATGATCGTACAAAGAGGTTTCAGTTCAGCAAGTCTATGAATACAATGCATCTTGATCAGTGTATCCTCTTCCATCATTCTTCCCCATCTCTTCCAACCCTACCCATCCCCTCAAGTTACCTGATTCCACTTTCATACATGTGGGTTGCATGTTATTACTGCATTCACCCACTCCTCTCTCTCTGTTCATCTTCCTTCACCTCAAGAGGAAACATGGTTCAGCTTCCTGGTATTCATTTTGTTAAAATATAACTTAGTTGTTCAAAGGAGTTGTGCTTTTGAAATCCTTCCCTGCATGTAGCATACTTTAGTCAATTTGTTTGTGTTCATATGCATATGACTCTGTATATGTTCATTATATGTTTATAATGTAACTCTAATTTACACATATGAGAGGAAGCATGCATTCTTTGTCTCTCTGAACCTGACTTACTTCACTAAACATAATTTTCCAGATCCTCCCATTCCCCTGTGAGTGATATAATATTATTCCTTCTAATGGATGAGTAAAATTTCTAAGTGTGTGTTTATACATATATGTGTGTACGTGTATATATATACTTATATATATGTATATGTACACATATACATACATTTTCTTGATCCACTTATCCATTTCAGGCCAGCTGGGCTGTTTTCCTAAGTTGGCTACAGTGAACAGTGTCAACAACAAACATGAATGCACAGGTGTCTTTACTGAATCCTGACTTGTAGTCTTTTGGAGAAATGTCCAAGAGGTATCACTAGATCATAGGGCAATTCTGTGTTTAGTCCATTGAGAAATCTCTACAGTGCCTTGCATAGTAGTTGTACTAGTTTACATTGCCACCAACCGTGTAATAGAGTTCCTGATAAAAATGCTCTTATTCAGTATTGATCCTATCAGTTAAAATAAAGTAAACATACTCTAATATATCATCCATTGAGATTTTTTCAGACTAGTGTCTTCCAAATTATCTTTCATGAAATAGCAGGGAATCAGATGTTAACTGCTGGCTCATTTTACAAAAAAAAGAAGTGTGGAAATCCATGGCTAAATTCCTTTGGAAAAATGCAAGTGGGATGGGAAGATTTCTGAAACATTTCCCTGAGCCCTGTTTCTGTGAATAGGTATTGTGAATGCCAGTGGATAGTTGGTCTTTGTTGTATATCTCAACTCTAATTCATCCATGGACTTCTTTTCCCCACAGAACACGTTTCCCACATCTGTGGGACGCTATTTTACCACCCCTGGTATGGATCACTTCCAAAATAATCTTTAACATATACACAGATCTATATGTAAAAGTTTGAAAATGCAGATGCAAAGTGTCAAGTAAGTTTGACATCTCTACCCAAGTAAAAAATTAAGGTTTCCTGTCTTTCTACTATGTATGAGGAAATTGTCCTATGAGCATAATTAGTACCTAGGGTAATTGAGCTATTTTTTAAAAAAGATAATACGTTGAGTGATTCACTTGTGTAATCTTAACTACTCGGGAGGCTGAGACAGGAGATCATGGTTTGAAGCCAGTATAGGTAGAAAAAGCCATGAGACTCTATTTCCAATTAAGTAGCATAAAACTGGATTGGAGAAATGACTGAAATGATAGAGTACCAGCCATGAGCAAACAAGCTGAGCCAGAGTGCAAGGCCTGAGTTCAAGCCACAATATCAGCAAAAGAAAAAAAAGCAATATATTTCTACAAAGTAAAAATCAATGTAATGAATGAGGCTAGAAAAGAAATACACCTGCTCATCTGTCCAGGCTGAACTAAGGATGAACTCCCAGTAAAGCATAGTACTAACCAAACTGGGCATGCACTTAGATTTCCCTAAGTAACTTCACAAGCACCCACCCTACTTTCTGAGGTGGTGCTATTTCTGCTACCCACCTCCAAATCCTCTAATGAACTAATAACAACAGAAAGAAGAGAAAGGAAATAAACCCTATGAACATATCTATGGTTTATGATGACCAAGTAATAGGATTACATCTGGTAAGGAAAAGAATGTGCTGAAGAAAAATCTGTAGCTCTGCAATTCTCTAGGAATATCTAAAAGTCTCAGCAATAAATGGAAAACTTTATAGGGCCAATTCATAAGTGGCAAGAAAGGACCAGTGTGGCCATTCTGTTGGGGACTGTGGGATTGAGCCTGAGTGTCACAACCTGAGATGGTTATTGAAGTCCTAAGGGACTGTAAGGTCCACCCTGGGAAGGTGGAGCAGACTCATCCCTCTTCTTGGTTAAGTCTCTGCCCAGTACCTGTGTCACCTAGGTAACGGACAAACTAGAAATCAGTCACCTTCCCCCCTCCCTGAGGTCACATCTGAATCCTGGGTGGCCACACCTTCTCCCACCCCTGGCCTTGGTAAGTCTGGCCTGGCTGTGATTCGATCCTTTTTATTCCTGCTGCTTGGGCTTCCAACTTGACCAGAGGCGGCCTGCAAATAAACCTTTCCCTTGCCTGAATACCACGTGCTGCTCTCTTTAGTCGGCTGCCAACTTAATTTACCTAACAGTGACCATGTCCTTCCTCGTGGAAATGGAGGGTGTCACTTGTTAATGGGATGAACCCCAGGAGCAGGCTGGCTTCACCCTCTTGGGCCCTGAAAGCCTCTGGGAGAGCATCGTAGGCACCACCAGCTGCCCAGCATGTTGCTCCCACACAGCCTATCACTCACCTCATTCCTCACAAAACAGCCATCCTAGAGAGGTGCCCTTGGAAATGAGGGTACTGAGAGAACAACATGGTCTAGACAGAGGCCCAGCCTAGAAGAAAGAGCACAGGACTCGGGAAGACAGAATGTGTTCTAAAGCTGGGCATATGTTGGAGTGAAGAAGCCAAGAAGCCTGTGTGGAGCAGGCACTCTCAGAGGACACAGAGAAGGGGGAAATGTCAATGTGTCACTGTTATCTTCTGCTGTCTGACAGGTTGGCTCATGCTCGGTGGCCAGCAGCCCCTGCTGGTGTGTGTGTATATGCAGGGTCCACACCACAGTGTGGATAGAGCTCAGTGAGGACTGGTGTGTTTGCTGCACACAGTAGCTGGGAGGCTGCCCCATGGAGGTCCAGGGATCCAGTTCCATTCTATGCATTCATTAGTTAGTGACTGATTAGACTCATAATGTGAGCCTCCTAATGGCCCTTGGGCTTTCTCACAGCGTGGCAGCTCAAGAGTCGGAAACAGAGGTTTGTGACATTGACAAAGCTGATAAGGCCTGGATTCAGAAACTCTTGTCAAGTGATTTCCACTTGATGGGTTGGTAAGAATTGCCACAGACTACTCAGATTCAAAGGACAAGGGAGGAAAGACCTGTCTTTAAGAATGTGGTTTTTCTACATGACCTGTTTCTTATAAATCACTGTCTTGCTTTGTTCATTGGTTATGATTTGATCCTTTTAGATCTGAGAGGCTCTCTGCATAAATCTATTCATCTGCTTGTATTCGGATGGGCCCCTTGAGAAAGAAGCATTCAAGAACCTGAACACTGCTTCTGACACTGCCCTGGCTATTAGACAGTTTATTGTCAGAGAAGGCACCAACAGCTCTTTGAGAATCAGCCAGGAGAGACAGGACCATAACAGAAGTAAAAGCCATGTTAGAAGAGGCAATGAAGGGTCCAGCAATCCTGAAAAGTAGAGACAGGAAGGACTTCTTTAGGAACATGGAGCAGGGTGAAGTATAAAAGAATCAAGAGTTAAATCAGATCACAGAGCAATGACAGTGAGGGAAGCAGGGTCTGTGCAGCAGCTCGGCTCGGCTCCAGCACTGTCACCCCTTGGCTCCCTTTGGGGCAGACACAAGCCTCTGTGATGTGTTCCAGCTGATTTGTAATAGAAGAAAGCTGCAAACCATCTAAGAGACTTTCAGTAGGAGCCTGATTCTATCAGTCCTGGGGGATCCAATGCAGCACAGAAGGCAAATCTTTTCCAAGAGTTCATGTGCTGATATACAGTTAGGTTCATGATGTTCCAGGTAGGAACATTAAAAAGTAAGTTGCACACACACACACACACACACACACACACACACACACACACACACACACACACAGCATGTTGCAGCTCATAAGCTTATTTATCCTTCTGTAAATTATGGTAAAATGCATATAACAAAATTTAGCACCTTAATTTCAAGTTCTCAGTTTAATGGCACTCAGTACACACAATACAATATAACAATACAACTTGATGTCAGAATTCTTTCCACTTGCAAGTTAAACTCTGTATTCATCCATCAGATACTCTCCTCTCTCCTCACCCTGCCCGACAGTCCATTTTCCCCTCTGTCTCATGGATAGTTTTAGTGACTCTAGGTCTCTCATACAAGTGCAGTTATACTGCCTTTGTCCTTTGGTGGCTGGCATTTTCCCCTTACCATGATCCCATAGGTTTCTTCTCTGTGGCAGTCTGGGTTAGGGCCTTTTTCTCTCCTCTTCACGGGTGGACAGCACCCATGCCATGGTCTATAGGGGCCACAGTTTCTGTTCATCTCAGTTCTGGGGAGTAAAGCTGCGCTGAGCATGGTGCATTGCATGTTGTTCATGAGATGCTGGCCTCTGCTTTGTCTGTAGGCACAGACACACGGGAAGTGGCCGGTGAAGTGGTATGCGCCAGAGTGCATCAACTACTACAAGTTCTCCAGCAAGAGTGACGTCTGGAGCTTCGGGGTGCTGATGTGGGAGGCGTTTTCCTACGGGCAGAAGCCTTACCGCGTGAGCTGGCCTTTACTCTCTGCTTCATGTCTCAGCTGTAGCACAAATGAGCACCAGACTATTTTCACAGGAACCCGAAAATGATGAAAGAGCTCAAAAACATTACTTGATGCTAACTGAACAGGGTTGTTTCTTCATTGCATATTAAATGTATAGATAGATGCATAGAATTGATAGCCAGACCTCCTTTTTAGTGTTGAAATAGAATTATGACTACTGACAGTATCAAATTTATCACTGCTACGAGTTTTAGATGTGTATTTGTGTGTGTGTTTGTGTGTGTGTGTGTGTGTGAGAGAGAGAGAGAGAGAGAGAGAGAGAGAGACTTGAACTTAGGGCTTCTTGCTCTGCTGTCTGGTGCTCTGTCTTCTTGCTCTGCTGGCTGGTGCTCTATCACTTGAGCCATGCCTCCACACCTCCACTTACAGCTTTTTGGTAGTTAATTAGAGGTAACAGTCTCTCAGATTTATCTGTTTTGACTGGCTTTGAACCTTGATTCTCAGATCACAGCCTCCTGAGATCTGGGATTATGGGTGTGAGTTACTAGTGACTAGTTAGAATATTTTAATATATTATATATCATCCTACATACACATACATTAATATAGCAGCATGAAGCTGATACCTGCTGTGAAATGAACCTCCAGTTGGGGAAACAGTAGAACCCAGAGTCCCAACTTCCCCTCCCACTGGGCAGTCCCTCCTGACCTCCAGCCATGCATTTGATGTGTTCCTGGCTGTGTAGCTTACATCATTGAAAGCATTTCGTCTGTGCGTATACTCATTTCCTCTTGGGGGAAGAATTGTTTTGTTTTGTATGCTAGCACTATTTTCAAAGCTCATGTGTATTTGTTTGTCTCAGGGAATGAAGGGGAGCGAGGTGACCGCCATGCTGGAGAAAGGAGAGCGCATGGGCTGCCCCGCAGGGTGCCCGAGAGAGATGTATGAGCTAATGAACCTGTGCTGGACCTATGAGTGAGTACCAGACACTTTCTGCTCTGTATCCAGGGCTCTGGAGGGAGATGGCCTTTTCAAGAAACATACATCACGTTCTGCCTTCCCAGTAAACCAGGGAGCCAGGAGCAGGGACTGACTTGCTCAAGATCCAGTCATGTCACTTAACAAAAGGGATGCATCCTGAGATATGCATCAGTCCGCATTCTGGCCCTTGTGTGAACATTTTAGAGTGTCCTTATACAAAATCACCAGGCAGCACGATCTTATGGGATCACTATCAGAAGCTTTAGTGATTCTCCAGAGTTTGGAACATACACCCGTGATGTGCTCAGGCAATGGCTAGTACCCTATTCGGTAGCAGAACATTTAATCTCCACTAGGAGATCCTGCAGATCACAGACAGGTTCAATGCCAGAGGCTTACCGTGTGATACACTCGCACAACCCAGTGTGGCAGGGTCAAAGTCTCTCCCAGTTCATAACATGCAGGACTCTTTTGCTCCCTGCTAAACCACCCTCAACATCTCCAGAGCACAAGTACATTATGAGGACTCTGAAATTTTGGACAGCAGCTGAGGCACTGGACACATTCTGGTATGGCAGAAGGTGGATGTCAGTCACTGCTCCAGAGCATGGAGCTTCTTAGGAAGTGCTGCTAAGTGCTACATGTTGGAACACTGCAGATGAAGCATTAGCCACAATGCCATCTGATGGGACTACCCAAGTGGGCAGTGCAGAAAACACTCTGCTCTGCTAATGGTAGTGGTTCTTGGTGCTCAGTGTGTTCTGTCTGTTCTCACATATCGGCTGAAATCAGTGGAATGGTAGTTGTGAGACAGAATGGCTGGATGTGGAATGTAGCAATGAGCTTAATATCAGGATCTTTTTTTTTGACACTGTTGGTAACATTATTCATTGGCATTATAGCCCCAAATTTTGCAAAATAGGAAAAAATATAACTTCTTTTTGTCAGTATGAGTACTTTAATTCAGGGCCTGGGTTCTATCTCTTAGCCTTTTTGCTCAAGGTTACTACTCTATCACTTCAGCCATCGCTCCACTTCCAGCTATTTGGTGGTTCATTGTAGATAAGAGTCTCACAGACTTTCCTACCCAGGCTGGCTTTGAATCATGACCTTCAGATCTCAGCCACCTGAGGTGCAAGCCACTAATATGAAACTCGCTTACAAATAACTTGGAGGTGAGGATGGATTCTCAAGGTTTTAGTGAAGACAATGGGCTTGCAGGTTCCATATTAGTAGACTCAACAAACAATGGATTGAAAATATATGCCTAACTGCATCTGAGGGGAACAAGTGAAACATGCCACATCATATTTTGTCATTATTCCTTTTATGATACAACTATTTCCATAACAATTACCTTATATCCAATATTACATAAGTAATTTAGAGGTGGTTTGACATATATAGGAAGATATCTGAAGTTATATGCAATACTGTATTATTTTATAGAGCAGACGGGAACATCTGAGGATTTTGGTATTGATGGGGGTTCTGAAACTAGTCCTCTGTGGATGTGGAAGAGCAGCTATACATCCTTAAATTGTTACCGTATGCTCCCGTTAGAGCATGCGCATGCTTATTTACAGATCATGGACTATTAAAAGTCTTGCCCATAGTTTACTTATATCAGCACATCATTTACTAACAGTACAGCCTTCCTGTTTTAAGATTTACAACAGAAAATAGGTGTGGTAGGGCACACCTGTAATTCCAGGTACTTGGGAAGCAGAGGCAGGGGACCCCTGCTTTGAGGCTAGCCTGGACAAAGCTAGCATGACCTAGTCTCAAATTAATAATAATAATAATAACAACAACAAAAATAATATAGTAGGATGGACCTAGGGAGAGCATAATTCAAGTGGTAAGCACTTGCCTAGTAGGCTCAAGGTCCTGAGTTCAATTTTCAGTGCAGAAGAAGATGATGATGACATAATAGACAACCTCTAGGTCTTTATCTTGGCTATCACTGTTTTACGTTCTAGAGTTCCTATTAGCCGTGAGCCAGTGGCTCATGCTAGTAATCCTAGCTACTCAGGAGGCTGAGACCTGAGGATCACAGTTCAAAGCCAGCCCCAGCAGGAAAAGTCCGTGAGACTCTTATCTCCAATAAACCACCAGAAAACCATGAAATGATGCTGTGAATCAAGTGGTAGAGCGCTCGCCGTGAGCTGAGGAGCTGAAGGACAGCACCCAGGCCCAGAGTTCAAGCCCCACAAATGACAAAAGAAAATAAAAAATAAAAAAAATAAGAGCTCCTATTAACAGCCCCCATTGAGAAAGTGACCTGAGAAGGAAGAACAATACTTACGCCCATATATTTTTTCCTCTCAAACATTTGAGAGTTAAACACGATCCACATCTGTAGTATGTTGTCCAGCTCCAACATGTTTTTAGACATGTTGCTGGAATTGCAAAAGCCTGTACAGGGGGAGAGTTGTAAAGGATCCCGAACTTTTCCAGTACACGATTCCCTTGGAGATCTTGAGAAAATGCAGGGTTGGGTTTCTGTAGGTCTGGAGTGGGATGAGGCTGTATTTCTGTTTTGGAACACCAACCAGATAGACAGATGCTGGAGCACCTCTTTTAAGCTTTGGCTACCAGGGAGTGCAACTGTTTGCGCTCTATGCTGTAGAGGGGTGGTTGATCTATAGTATTTATTTCAAGAGCCGTCTTGACACACACTAACATCTCTTTCCCAGGGTGGAGAAGAGGCCTGGATTTGTAGCAGTGGAACTGCGGCTGCGCAATTATTACTACGATGTGGTTAACTAGCCAGCTCCCTCTGGTGTCGGTCCCCTCCTGGGCAAATGTATTCTGATGGACTGGTTTTCAGTGTCTGCAACACCCTCTGCCGGTGGAGAGAGCCAGCTTCATGTGGAACACGGCATGTCCTTAGACTCTCCCTCCCCAGAACAAGCTCATCCCCAGAAGGAGGCTGGACAAAGGGGCCCCTGAATTCATCTGTGTGGTTTTCATGACAGATCACTTCTAAGATCTGATTCCGAATTCCTTTTATTTTCACTGGGGCCTGGACTGCAGGAATCCTGGAAAACTTGAACTAGAGGCAGGGCTGGGGGGTGTAGGGCATTCTCATCCACTTAGCCTCTGCAGATCTTTCAGCTAGCATTTCGCAGGTGATTCCTGAGATGGAGAAACAGCCAGGGTAAAAAAAAAAGGACAACTGCATCTTGAACAGACTTTGGCAGCTGTGAGACTGATCCCTGGTCACAGAAATGCTGTCTGAATGGATAAATGCTATGGGAGCTTTCAAAGAAAGAGGAGGAGGAGGAAGAAGAGTAGAAGGAAGGAGAAAAGGAAGAGAATGAAGAGGAGGCGGAATAAGCTCTACCAGTATGAGTTCTAACCATCTAGCCAGTTAGTGAACTAATAATAATATGAATAGTCATAATTAATAATAAACCTGGATGTTGCTTTTGCTCTGTGTTTGGAACATAAGAAACATCTGGAAGAGGAACAAAGCCCCTAGGAAACCCCTGGTTTGGCCTGTGTGCCCCTTGCAGACTATGTCGAGGCCTGGCCATCTGTGCCTGATAGGGACAAGTGAATAAAGCTCCCCTTGTGTGGGAGTGGCAGGCTCCTGTTCACCTTGTATGACATAGAATACTTCAGACTGCTATGTCTGGAGCACAGCAGAGAGCATGCTACCATGAATGAATGCATGCATCTGTAAGGAAGGCCATGCTGGTCCCCTTTAGTTGCTATCATGGATCATCTAGACTGGGCAATTTATGAAGACATTTGTCATTCACAGTTCTGGGAAGTTCATTGTCAAGGTGCAGGCATCTGATGAGTCGAAGTCTGGGAGGGCATTACTCAGACAGAGAGAGGGCCCCACTCTTAAGACCTCCTCTACATGCAATCACATCCTAAAGCCCCACCTACAAAGACCCTATCCTAGACATTTGGATTTATACTATGTCATATAATTTTGTCTTCATCACAAGAATTTGGGGGGGTGGGGCTCAACTGCACCAGAGAAGAGGACAACATGAGTATCAAAGTCATCTGAAGAGGAGTTTCTGAAGAGAGAATCAATTTACAGTAAAATTAAGACTCTAATCCTCATCCCCAAATGGGCCTTATTGAGAGTGGCCTTGGGCTGAACATGTTTGGCCTGAGAATTCTCTTCCAGGCCCTAGACTTAACGACTCCCCACCTAAGGTTCTCCCTCATGCAAATCATCAACCCTTTTGTGTGTTTTGCTTGAGTCTCTGGAAAACTCAAAAGCTGCTGAGCACCAGCAAGTTAATGCCTGTGATCCTAGCCTCTCAACAGGCTGAGATCTAGAGGACTGTGGTTCAAGGTTAGCCCAAGCAGAAAAGTCTATGAAACTCTGTCTCCAAAATAACCAGCAAAAAGCAAGGCTGGAGGCATTGCTCAAGCAGTAGAGCACCAACCAGCCAAGCAAGTCGTCTGTGTACAAGGTCATGGATTTAAATCCCACCAAAAAGAACAAAAGTTAAAAGCAATGCAGCCATATGTCAGTAGACACACAAAGTTGTACCCACCTTACTGTCCACTTAGGACATGTAAAACATACACAGCCCTGGATGACAGAACAGGATCTACTCACAAAGGGCAACAACACACAGAGAAAGGAGGCCATCTTACCTTTCCTTTGCTGAAGGAAGACAAGCTCACTTGTTGAGTTTGTGTTAAGTTGCCTTAGAAGCCACCCACACCCTTTGGAATTGTAGTTCCTGATAGGATAGATGTGTGCTAAACTGAGCCAGTTCCCAAAACATAGTCAAGTCCCTGCAGTTGTGAAGATCAGTGACAAAATCTCCATTGGTCAGACCATGAGAGATGTAGAGTCATGAGGACAAGGGTTGAGCATGCTGGGTTTGGTAAAGAGGCTGCATCAGAGGCTCTGATTCTGGGCTCTGAGTCTACCTGCCTCAACTCTCACTGTAAGTATGTGTGTGCCTGTGTGTGTGTGCACACACGTGCGCATGCTGGAATTTGAACTCAGAGCCTCACATTCATGCTTGGCTTTTCTGCTCAAGGCTGGCACTTTACCGTTTGAGTCATACCTCCACTTCTGGCATTTTGCTGGTTAAGTAGAGATGAGTCTCACAATTTTGTCTGTCTGGGCTAGCTTTGAACAGGGATCCTCAGATTTCAGCTTTCCAATTAGCTAGGATTACAGGCACAAGCCAGTGACATAGGATGGATCTTTAATAAGATTATCTGCTCAAAGAGTAGTCTATGTGTGTAATAACTTCTTGGATATTTTTGGCCTCTCTAGTAGCATCCCTCCTTTCTAGGAGTCTGAGCCTGACCAACATAAGGCTGACAGAAGGCTGGCCAGCCTGGCCATGGACACAGGTCCCTCTGTCCTGGAGACAATGTCCAGGGCCTCTTACTGTAGACAGCAGGTTCCTGTGTTGTATAGAACCCCATGGGCCAGTGTGAGGCTGTCTTATCTGGTAGAAATCATGATCTTCCATAAAGAATAATTGTGTGTGTGTGTGTGCCAGTACTAGGGCTTGAACTCAGGGCCTGTGCACTATCCCTTAGTTTTTTAATTCAAGGATTCAAGGCTGTTGTTCTACCAGTTGAGCCACAGGTCCACTTTCCAACTTTTCGGTGATTAAATGGAAATAATAGTCTCACAAACTTTCCAGCCTGGGCCAGCTTCCAACCATGATCCTCAGAGCTCAGCCTCCTGAGTAGCTAGGATTACAAGTGTGTGAGCCACCAGTTCCCAGCTTAATTCTTTTTCCCCTGGGGTGATGGCAGCTTACTAAAGGAGGACCAAGGCTGAGAAAAGGGCAAATTTGGAGAGAGACCTTTCTCCAAGCAACTCCCAGGGACCTTTCAGCCACAGTGCTGGGCTAGAGTTCTGCTCACAGGCTGTCCTGAAGGTCCTTCCAATCTCTTTCCTGGGGGCTGTGCTCTCTCTCTATATGCCTTTTACCTGCTGGCCTTTTTCACAAGGGCACAAACGAGCACCCTGGGCTGCACTGGCTACAGTCTACTAACTACAGATGCCAAAGATACCTTGCTCCCTGCCAGAGCAAATGTCTCATACAAGCAAAATCATGGCACATGTTTTCTGGTGAGCATGCTGTTCGCCCTTCATCTTAACCCACTTTGTTGCTGGACGGTAACTTCAGGTGGACATGAGCCTGATGATCACCTCCATCAGCAGAGGTGGCCGCTCGATGGTCAGTCTTCCCCAGCCAACCCTGCGGCAAACAGCATGCTTCCCACGTATTCCAGAAGAGCTATGTTGTGTCACTTGCCGTTGTTTGAAACTGCATGAATAAAAACGTAAGACTAGCTTGGTCGTGATGTCCACATGAGTCATTGGGACAGGACAGGCTCACTGCCAGCTAGTGTTTGACGGCATTGTCAGCTATGCAAGCTGCATGGCAGAAAGTTGAGGCCCTGCCCCATTGTAAAACACGGATTTACATCTGCCACACCGGAGGAGGCCTGTCCTGTGGGTATGTGTGGGCTCCATTTCATTGATCTCCCGTGAGGGTCTCATAGCCCATCCGTACGCTAGTGAGCGGTGGACCATGGAGACCCCCACCCCCTAAGGCCAAAGCAGGGCATGGGGTATGAGCTCTGCCTTCCTCTGTGAACCCAGCCTGAGAGCACTGGGACAGAACAGGAAACAACTCCCAAGCCTGGCCCCCCTCCTGCTCAAAGACTACAGCAGCCAGGTGCTGCTGGCTTACCCTGTAGTCCTAGCTACTCAGGAGGCTGAGCTCTGAGGATCATGGTTGGAAGCTAGCCCGGGCAGGAAAGTTTATATAAGAATTATCTCCAATTGATCACCAAAAAAGTTGGAAGTGGAGCTATGGCTCAAAGTGGTAGAGCAATAGCCTTGAGCAGAAAATGTTAGGGACAGCACTCTGTCCCGGAGGTCAAGCCCCATTACCAACCAAAATAAAAAAGATTGTAGATACACACACACACACACTCACACGCACGCACATATGCATTCACAGATGAAGTCACACTTGCTTCCATAGACAAAGCTATGCTGCACACCTGTGAATATGTGCATAAGCAGACATTATATTCATGTATGTGGGCACACGTTTATATGCATGCATGTATATAATTCCTCTGTATGATGTATATGTGTACCGATGAAGATCAAGCCTTAGTACATGGTCTTTTGAGAGGCCTTTAAGATCCCAGCTGTGGTATGCAACATACATTCTCCACATGTGTGTGTGTGCGTGTGTGCGTGCATGTGTGTGTGTGTATGTGTGTGTGTGTGTGTGTGTGTGTGCGTATGTGTCTGTCTGTCTCTCTGTCTGTGTCTCTATTTGCCTACATCTGACTCACACCCCAGGACACATGACCATTCACAGAAAGAACCCTCTTCTGGAATATGCTCTGAGCTAGCGACTGACCCTGCCTGAGCCACCAGAGCCCTGTCTCCCTGTCCATTCCTGTGAGCCAGCCATCCCTCCCCCCCCCTCCATCCCATGGGCCACCAGACCAGCAAGTGATGCCGGAAGGCCACACGCGGGCTCAGCTGGGGACATTTCCAGCAGCTACATTCTTAGCTAAGCATTGCTGCCGTGAAGCCGTGAGTCAGACACTTTACAGCCCTGCAACCTTGGAGGTCTGTGAGCGAGTCTATTTTCCATAGCTGTCACCAAGCTGTGGCTCACTGAGGGAGAAAACGTGGATTGTTCATAAACAACTCGTCCTTATTCAGGAAAAAGAAAGAGCCTGTGTCTGGTACTTTCTTCTCCATGGCTCATATCAGGTGACATCACACAGAGCTGCCCATGCCTGGCATTCAGCGTGGTAAACACTGCCTGCTGGAAACAGCCGGACAAGTCCTCCCTGCGCCCAGCTCAGGGGCGAGGATAGGCCTCAGCCTCAAAGGCCAGTGCATGAGGCCAGGGCACTGAATGTGTTCTTACCAGGAAGAAAGTGCCCATTGCCCCATGATCTGTTCCCCTGGATGCTGGCAGATGTCTAGTGACAGTGGTGTGTTGTCACTCAGGAAGTGGCCTCTAGGGACACAGCTACCTAAAGAGAAAGCCAGCAAGATGCCAGATAAGGAATTCCCACCCTTGCACCACAAGCATTGTGAGAAAATCCAGGAGGATCAGTGTTCAAGGCCACCACCGAGCAGAGCTGGGCTGGCACCCTGTCTGGGGAACAGGGATCTAGGGCCTGGGGAGCAGGGCTCGAGAGTTGAGTAGCAGGATGGGCTGCCCTAGAAGGGAGAATCAGGCTGAGGAGATCTGTAATGCAGAAGCAAAGCCTCGTCACTTACCTTTTTCTGTACCTGTAACAGCTAGATATGCATGTTCTAGAACACGCCTGCTGACAATACAGAAGACACCCCATTCCTCAGTGTCTGCTGCGTCTCCCCACATGATACTCTGATGCTCTGATCTGCAGCCTCCTGCAGGAGCCTGAGTAGAGGTCATCTGCTCAGGGCATTGTGGGTGCTTCCCACATCTGGGGTCCAAGCTTCGCTCTCACGGGGTTTGGAGCACATGGTCTAAAGCAGGTCACTAGACCCAGGTTCCTCCATGGGTGCTCCGTGTGCCTCTGAGGGTGTGTTTGTGCATCCCGTGCATGTGTTTGTATCTGTGAGGCATGTATTTATGTATGTGTGTAGCATGTATATATGGTGTGTCTGTCTGTAGTGTGTGGTGCCTGTGTGTGGTGGATATTTGTGTGCTGTATGTGTGCTGTATGTATGGTGTGGCATTGGATGGTGTATGTGGTATGTGTGTGTTGGGGTATGTATCTCTGAATATGTCCTGCTATATGATGTGTTTCTCTGTGTGTGATGTGTGTGTTGAGTGTATAGTATATATCTATGTGCTGTGTATGTTGCATGTGTTTGTGTCTCTGAATAGTGTGTGTTTTTGCCTAGTGTGTGTTTGTTGTGGTGTATGTATGTATGATGTGCCCAATATATTTGTTGTGTGTAGTGTGTATGTGTGTGGTGTATATGTGTGGCATTTGTGTATATGTGTGATGTGTACATGTGCATGTGTGTATATCATGTATGTCTCGTGTGTATATGTATCTGTAGCACATGGCCTAAAGCTGGTCACTAGACCCAGCTTCTTCCATGAGCTTTCTATATGTATATATGAGTAGTGTGTGATGTGTATGCATGTGACATGTATGGTACGTGTATGGTACATTTTTGTAGTGTGTGTCTGCAGTATGTGTGTTTGGTGTGTGCACGGTGTGTATGTGTATACATGGAGTGTGTGGTGTGTATGGTGCACATGGTGTGTGTCATGTGTGCATGCTCTGTGTACATGTGTATGTTCCTCCATGTGAGGCTGTGTCTGTCACAGAAGGGTGCTGTTGTAACACCAGGCCCCCTCTTGGGCTTTACCACCCCCAGCTTCCACAGCCTTCCAGGGATATAACCAATGGAAGATTTTGCACATGGAGCCAGAGAGCCCCAGAGCCCGGAGGCCAGGTGAGCTCAGGAGGGCTCTGGCACTGTCCTGATCCACCTGGCTGAGGGTTCTCCACGATGACATCCTAAGGTGCAGTCAGCCCCACAAGGCTATGGCTCCCCATGGGTGGGCCCTGCCTGCCAGGGCTCATTTAGTCATCACGACGTGGGAAATGGTGTCCCAGCCAGCCAGCATGTTCTAGCTTTGCCCTCTGACCCTGAAAGGTCAAACAGTTCAAGTCCCAGAGGTGTGTCCACCTCATAGATGCCCCGTGGACAGTCCTCTCTGCTCTCAGCCCCTCTGCCATTCCAACGGAACAAAGACAAATGTGACCTAGACCTACTGATGGGACAAACGGAGTCATTGAATGGCTAGGCCAGGTTGTATGTGTGAATTTTCTTCTGGAACTCAGCCTTTTGTGTGTGTGTGTGTGTGTGTGTGAGAGAGAGAGAGAGAGAGAGAGAGAGAGAGACCCTGGAGGTCGCAGCCAGGTAGAGTTCTTATAGCTCTCTATTAGGCCCAGAGAAAGTCAACTCTTTACCCCACCCTCTAGCTGTTATATGGTGCTGAGGATTGGGGGGTGCTTAATAAGACCTCTCCTTCAAGATCAGAGTCGGAAGCTGGGGAAGCCTGGTGCAGCACCATCGCCTGTCCCCTTTCCCCCCTTCCCCAACAATTGTCCCTCTAGTCTAGTCACAGGGGTGTCTATCAGCCAGTTAGATAAATGTCTAAGCCTGGTGCCACTGGCTCACACCTGCAACCCTAGCTACTCATGAGGCTGAGATCTGAAGATCATGGTTTAAAGCCAGCCCAGGTAGGAAAGCCTGTGAGACTTATCTCCAATAAACTACTCAGAAAAAGCCAAACATGGTGCTGTGGCTTAAGTGGTAGAGTGGTAGCCTTGAGAAAAAACAGCCCATAGGCAGCACCCAGGCCCCAGGACTGGCGAAAATAAAAATAAACAACAATTTAAAACAAAACAGCATCCAGTCACATCCCATCCATCAGCTTTGAGGCAAACTAAGCAAGGGGTCATGGCTACCACCTCGCGGGCACCTCTGTAGAACAATTCACACCATGAACCTGTCAGAAGGCACCATGTGACAATGAAGCAGTTAAGCCCAGGGCTCAGTCCCAAGTTCCCTCTTATAATGATGAGTAACTGGTGCACAAACTGAAGCTACTCCCCCTCTAGAGGTCCTGGGCCACAGGGTGCACATTTTCACCTTAGAAAGTTGTATTCCTGATGTCTCAGAACAAACCAGACGGGCAGGGCCTGTTCAAGGTGTTTCTCAAGGCAGACCCGCCAGGCTGATTTACATAGACCAAGTCCAGCCTAGAGGTTGCACTGAAAGCATTGTCCATTGTGACCGGATTTCCTCTCCCTCCTGGTTTATTCCTTAACCTGGAGACAATGTAAACAGCAAACATTATTAGGAGGTAGGAGTAGAGGATGAAGGGAAAGGAAGACAAGAGGGGAGAGATGACTATGGTATCAAGTCTGAAACATAGAGGTGGGCGTATCCAACTAGAGGACCCTCTCCTTAGCAGGAAGGTGAAGGCAGCTGGGAGAGACCAGTAGACACCCCGCTTCCACCACGCCCCCCTCCCCCATGGAGTTTGGAGTTGCTAGCTCAGAATATCTGCTACTTTTCAGATGTCCACTAGGTGGCAGCAGACACTCAGGCAAGCGCTTGCCCCAGCCATACCATGGGCAGACAGAAATGGAGTAGCTACCTCCTTGGCTATGCTCTTGGTTTGTTTGTTTTTGTTTGTTTGTTTGTTGTTGTTTTAAAAGAGTGAGAAATGCTGACATTGATTTGTGAGAAATAATGTACTAATTGAGTTATCGTCAAAGTGAGAGGTTGGCAGACGCTCCATTTGAAGAAGCAGTTTCTAATCAAAGCGTTGGGCAAGAGAAGGGATTTTAAGTAGTTTCTTTACCTCTAATGATCTGTTGGGTATGTTTCCTCTCCTGCTAGTTTGACATTGAAATGTGGTCATTTGAGGTCTTCAGTCACCCATAGTGGGAGATAGCAGACCCTCACCCAGGCCTCCCTCCTGGAGTTCTAACAGGACACAGACCCTTCCCTGAAGAAGGTCACTCAGACAATGCAAAGTGCCCAGCTTCAGTTGGAGTTTGAATAGTTGAGGCTTTTGATTAAGGGTCAGTTTGAAAATGAAGTCATAGATTCATGAATTCTTTATCCAATGTACTTTAGAGAATTTCTACCTTACAGAGTACAGGGCCCACTGATAAAATGAAAAATACTCAGAAATAATCCAACCCGGGGTTTCCATGTGAAGAAATGGCATCAAAAAAGTCTGAAGTGAATGAGACCATTTGTGCTGAGCTTTGCCTCACGTCTGCCCAGGGCCTGCAGCACCTTTCCAGGCTGTGGCATGCGGCCTTCTTGAGGAAACCACACTACAGGGACAGCTCATGTCTCTTTGATTTCTCAACATGAGTCAAAGCCAGGGATGAGCCTCCTTCTTCACACATCCAAGAAAATATATGAGAACTGTCAAGAACGGTGACATTTCTTGCGTGATGAGAAGGTATGAATTTCACATATTTATCTACTCACTTCCTGTCAGCTAACTGACATGTACAGAAAAAAGATTTGACTATGAAGCCAAACACATTCATCGCTCAGTGTTCTAAACAACTACCACAGAGAGATTCCGTTGGAGGCCTAAGTCAGATGCTCTGAATCATCAGCATCCAGGATGGGGTGTTCTTTCTCTGGCAGCTGGGGTCCACCCATCCTGAGATCCAGGAGTGGAAAGGGGGTGTGGCATTCACCATTACCCTTAGCCGCTCTGTGGAACAATTCATCTTGCTGATCCTGTGACTTTATATGTTCTACTGACTTGGAAATCTTAGCTACAGAAGGATTGATGTTTCCCCCAAGGGAACTGAACTGGAGGTTAAAAAAGGCCACGTATCCGTGTTGGGCCCTTTGAGTCAACAGGATAAGAAGGGAGTGATGGAATTGGCTGGAGTGATGATCTAGATTAGTACTGGAAAATTAAACTAGGACTCCTCAACAAAAGAAAGGAACAATATTCTAGAGTGCAAGTGATCTCTTAAAGCACCTTAGATTTACTATGTTGTCCTGAGATTCAGGTCAACAAAAACAAGCCAGATCAGGCAGAACTTGGATAGCCCAGACCTTTTAAGAATTAAAAAACTGAGAAACATGACCCACTGAAGATCTCATGTGCTGCAAAATGTATCTAGATTGGGCAGGAAAGAAGGTATTACCAGCTGCCATGATGGGACCAGGCACTGAAAGCCAACTATTTTGTTACAAGTTTTTCATGCTGTTTTGTTGAGAACACATATGTGTGGGTGTAGATATGTGTGAGTATGTATGCACATACAGGAAGCAAATACTTTCTTTCCTCTCTTAGTCTCTTATCATGTAATACAATGTATTGACTTTATATGGGTATTTAAGTACTTTTAAATTTACACCTGGGGATTTAAATTATGGCCTATCCAAAAAAAAAATGCATCACTCAAAGTCTTTACCTTCTCTCACAAAAGGGAATAAACAGGTTTATCATGTATAATTGTATCATGTTAGGAGACTTTGATGGCCAGATACTGATGACTCAGATCTGTAATCCTAAACACTTAGAAGGCTGAGAATAGGAAGACTGAGGTTGGAAGCCATGCCAGACAGAAGCTCAAGAGAACTTTTGAAGCTTTTGAGCTTTTCGATGCTCATCTAATAGCTGGGTGCAGTGGCATGAGCTTCTTATCCCAGACTATCTGAGGGGCTGAGATAGGAGGAGGGTGGTTCCAGATCATCCAAGGGTGAATGGACATTGTTGGACACAGTGGTTTGCACCTGTGATCTCATGGGAAGCTTAGCAAAGCTGGATCACAGCTCAGGTACCTGCTCCTGGTAGGAAGCAAGATCTTATCTTAGAATTCGCCAAAGATAAAGCTGGGTACCAGTGGCTCTCACCTATAATCAATCCTAGCTACTCAGGAAGCTGAGATCTGACGATCCTCGTTCGAAGTTAGTATAGGCAGACAAATCTATGAGACTCTCACTTCCCAATTAACCAACAGCAAAAGAAAACTAAAACTGGAGCTATGGCTCAAGTTGCAGATTGCCAGCCTTGAGTGAAAAAGCTAAGGGACATAGCCTAGGTCATGAATTCCAGCCCTAGTACTGTACACACACACACACACACACACACACATTAGATAAAATAGGGCTAGAGGTGTATGCCAGAGCTCCTGACTAGTAATCACAAGACCCTGAGTTCAAATCCCAGTAACTCCCCCCCAAAAAAGAGAAAAGAGTGATATTTCATCTATTTACTGGGTGACACTTCTGGCATGTGAGTCAAGTTGACAAAGGATAGACCTGCGGGGTTTATTTTTGCATTCAAGCTCGACTAGGTTCAGGTGATTGGTAAAGCATGTGGGTATGTCGGTGAAGAAGAGATCATCAAGTTAATCCAAGGCTGAATGAAGGCAACACCGTCTCAATAATGCAAGCAGGCTTCTCCCAGCTGCTGCCAGCCTGAGGAGACCAATTTGCAGTGTTAGGGTAAATTTGCTCTCTGCGTTTGAGTTGGGATCCATCTCCCTTTCCCTGCTCTCAGCCACAATTGCTCCTGGTCTTGGGTTTGGGGAATCAATTTGGGACTCACATCATTGGCCTCCCAGGGTCTTGACCTCTGGACCAGGCCCAGATGATGTCACCATCCTATCTTAACATGCCTGGGCCTCTAGATTGCAGTCTGTGACCATCTCAGCTCCATAACCACATGAGCCAGTTCCGGGAAGAAACCTCTCCTGGGTCTGTATACATCCCATTCATTGTCTTTCACTGGAGAATACTGATGAACACATGGTCTGTCGGTTGTAGATAAGATGATACACTGCTTTCTAGAGCTACAGGCTCTTTATGCATCATAAATCCCCCCAGAACAAATGGATAAGTAAATGCAATGAAACAAAAACGTATTCTTTTGCAGCCAATGTGGTACTGAGTAATACCACTTTTGTCTTCACCCCTCAGTTTAACTGAGCGGATACATGGGGTTTGCGTTAGGGCCACATTTACTGGAGGATGGAAGATCGGGGGACCCTCCAAGCTTGCCCTGCTTTCTTCTCTTGCGGGGCTGAAGATGCAAACACAGGTTGTATGTGAGCTCCAGCCTCATTTTACAGCACGTGGCTTTCCCTACCTTACGTGGAGGTGCACTGTCTCTTTGGACTCTAAAGTTGAGGAGGTCTTAAAAGTCTTCCTAGGTGTGACGGTGAAGAAGTGCTTACCGTCTGAGGCCTGGCTTTGCGCAGTGACACTAATAATAATGCCACTTCCTCAGTCCAGGTCATAGCACTTCACTCAGTAAGTCATACTGCTTCTCCCTTTTCCACAATGGCCTTCAATGCCCGGTGGCTGGACTCTCGCCAGGTACAAGCCCTATGCAGCTTCTTCCAGAAGACAAGTGCTCCACAGGGGCAGAAGACCCCCAAAACGTGAGTGTGTGAGCCAAAGCCAGATGACCTGAGCCCCTTAGCTTTGGGAAGGTCACAGGCCCGGGCACTCTGCACCCCGGGTGCCATGCTAGGCTCTCCCAGGACATGATGCTTGCTGGGCACCAACCTCCCAGAGGGCTTCAATGAGGAGAAGACTCCAGGAGGAAATGAGCACTTTAAACTTGGTATGCCCAGGCCTCTGGGTTCAAGTGAAACGTGAGGTACAGGGGGTGTATCTAACTTTGGAGCGCAAAGTCAGGTCACTTTGGTCTCTGAGGGATCAGGCGTTCTAGCATAACAGAATACCCAAACAGATATCTGTGTGCAAAGGTCAGAGATGCCCATCAAGGATTACTTACACATTTGCACCTGAGAATGAGCGTGGCGCTGGAGTTGAGCCCATGGCCTCGTGCATACTATGCACATGTTCTACCATGGAGCTGAATGTGCCCGTAGTAAAGCTTTAGCACAGCCACCAAGTGCCAATGGTTGTTGCAAAAGAGAGAGAGAGAGAGAGAGAAGAGGGGGGAGAGAGGGGGAAAGGAAGGAAGGAAGGAAGAATGAAAGAAAGAAAGAAAGAGAAAGAGAGAGAGAAGGAGGGAGGGAGGGAAGGAGGGAGGGAGGAAGGAAGGAAGGAAGAGAAAGACCACTTACATGGATCACATCTTATATTCATCATGAAGAAGGAACTGCTTTGGAGGGAAACAGAAGAGCTGTAGCTGTAGCTGTATCAAGTATCTGAGTGAATCAGCTTAGGAAGTGAAGAGGCCTTCTGCCTCCCTAGTGTTTGGAGGCTTGGGTTCATGGTCGGTCGATTCCATTGCTTTGGGCCTGTGGTAAGGCAGCACCGCATGGCAGGAGCGTGTGGTGAAGTAAAGTGTTCTCAGTTCATGGTCAGGTGACGGACATGCAGGGAGAAACTAACTCCAGAGTTTTTCTTGTATTTGCTGGTGTGTGCATTCTCCCACCATGCCCTCCTGTGGGCTGACTGAGGAGCAGACACTCCAATGGAGGGGGAGCCATGGCTGCTCTGTCTACCTTTGTCCCTCTATGCCAACATTTTCAATGCCTGAAATGCAGGAAAATAGCTGGGATGACAGGAGACATGGCAAGGCAGCCTGTTGGCCTCCTTAGAAGGCTTAGAAGGCCTTCTCTTGGCACCTGGAGAGTTTCCTAGTTCTAACAGATGGTGCATGACTTCTTGGGGTGTCTGTCCCCCTCCTGGACAGCGTGGATATCATACACTTACTTTTCACTCATTTGGAGTGTCACTGATACCTTGCATCCACATCCAAGGATCCACTTGAGTTCTGTGCTCCTGGACACTGGGGACACAAATGAGACCACCAGGAAGGAGACACACACCATGTGCTAATTCTCTGCTCATAACCACCCATGGCCCAACAGACTTCATTGCCAAATGCAAATTCAGAGATCCAAATGATTAAGAATCTAAGATGGCCACAATGATGACTCAACTAAGCTTAAGGCCCATGTGGCAACACAGGTCGTGTGCCCAAGATGCTAGCCTTACTTTTTGAACCAAAAATGTTCTGATATACGTTCTATCATTATTTGATTATTCCCTTCCTGTGGGGTCCTCTGTTCCCTCCTCCTGAAATGAGCAGATGTGTAGGAAAACTTCTGTTTCTCCCTTTCCTGTGTTGAGTTTCTCTCTTGATTTGATTCCTTGTCTTTGGGAATGGAATATCACAAGAACTCCTTGATCTTTCAGGCCACTAATTCTTTCGTCAATCATACCTGTTTTGCTGGTGAGACCATTTACTGAAGTTTTATTACTAGTCATCTATTAGATTTCAAAGTTGGAGTTTTGCAAAACAGCCTCCTCTTCTTGTTTTATACTTTATAGTCCTTAATCTTCTTGAATTTATTACTCATAACCATATTTAAAACTGTAAGTTGTAGCATTAGCTGTTTCCTTAAGCAAGAAGCTGAATTTGAATGCTGCTTTTGTATGCAATTAAAGCAAGCTGAAGCTGGATACTACTTTTGCATGTAATTCATTTTGCCCAAACACTTGGCAGCTCTTGTCTGTTGACTGAGATCTTCCTGCATGGATATCCTTGATCAGCCATGTTTCTATTTGCCACACTTTTCTCTTTTGTGAAATCAGGTTGGTGATTCTCGGTTATCTTGCACATTTAATACCAACAAATTAAAATTTATTTGTGGAAGCACAGTAATAATTGAAATAGAGGCACCCTCCATCCCTGAAGATAGCCACTTGGATCTTTGGAGTCTCCCCAATGTAGCCACACCACTCAGCAAGGCCTGGTGTGTGGCTCTTGGACTGGGTGATCTTGTGGATTGTTGGACCACTGGACCATAGGATAATGGATCGGGTAGTTCACCCAGGCATTTCAAATGTCTATGCTGTATCATCCCATGAAAATAGATATCCATAGTTGAACTGTGAGATCCCTTTTCTTTTCTTTTAAATTTTAGGTCAGAGTTGGGGAATCAGACTTGGTACCTGATGCCTTCACTCATTGGCTAGCTCTCCAACTGAGCCATGCCTCCCACCCTGAGATCCCTCCTCTTAACTGTCTATGTTAACATGGTTCTAGAAACAGAAGGCTCTTCACAGCAGGCAGAATAACAGTGAGCAGTTCACTATCACACTCAAGACAGGAACTGACTCTCCTTAACAGCTTCCAGATAAATTACTGGAAAAAATTCTAAATAAAAATGACAATGTCACCATCATAAGAGCATGCAGAACTGTGTTCTTGTCTATAAATGGGCCTGCTGATTTCAAGCGAAACATTTTCAGAAAAGATTGCACTAGGCTTCCGTCTTGGTCTCTGTGTATCATATGAAAGTAGATACAAGTATGGCATTTTTACAATAATTGGAGAGAGGAAAAATGCATTTTCTGTTAGACCTCAAGGTTGTTTTTGCCCAACCACGATACAGAACAAATACCAAGCTGGGGCAAGGGGTTTGTGAACATACTATTCAGTTTCTGATCCAGAAATAGCATCAATGGGAAAATACCTATAGCCTTAAAAATAGGTGTGTGTGTGTGTGTGTGTGTGTGTGTGTGTGTGTGTGTGTGTGTGTGTGTGTGCTTGAGTATGCTTGAGATTCCATAAAGAAATGAGGAAGTAAAAGTTCTGTACTGCTTCATCTTCTTTTGGCTGAATATAATGGGGTTTAAATATTTCTGTGAGGCTTCTCCCTCTGAAGAAGTCAGTTTTGCATGCATCAATGCTGGGAATGTGGCTTCGTGGTACAGTGCTTGCCTAGCATGCATGAAGCCCTGGGTTTGATTCCTCAGTACCACATAAACAGAAAAATCCAGACGTGATGCTGTGACTCAAGTGTTAGAACACTTGCCTTAAACAAAAATGAAGCTCGGGAACAGCACCTAGACCCTGAGTTCAAGCCCCAGGACTGGAAAAAATCCACCTAAAACTCTTGAAAGCTAGATTGCTTTGGCTCCGTGAGGTTCCATTCTCCTTCTGGGCTCTGGACTGTCCTTCATAGCCCCACCCCACTCCAGTGACTGGAACGTGAATTCTCCAAGAGTCTCTAGAGGGTCCTCCATGAAGGATGCATTCTGGAAGAGTCTGTGGTCTTCCATGAAGGATGCATTGAGGAAGAGTTCCTGGTCTTCCAGTCAAAGGCCAGTGTGTACTTGGTGTTCCCACTGTTTGAGGTCACCTGGAATCCCCATGTTGACACTTTCATCTCCAAAGAAGTGTCTTTGCTTTTCCTTTAGTCTGCAGCCTCACAGTGGTCACCTCCTCATATCCTTGAGCATAGCACTTCTATCCCCAGGGCAAATGACCCAGGCCAGAGCCAAGGGCAGCAATAGAGTGCCATGGGCCAAGGTCAATATGTCTCTAGGTGGCCTCTGTCTGTGAGGTCATGTGGGTCTCTATATCCACTCAACCCACAGCAGAGCAGGCCTCAGTTTCTGTTGTTTATGAATTTAATATATACAAAGGCATGCACACAACACATGCATACATACATATATATACACTCAGGAACATGCATTTACCCAAAACATACACATACCTTAACTGTCCCCAAAGAGCCCATGTGCTAAGAAGTGGTGGAGATGGAGGTAAGAGATGGGGCCTAGTAGGAGATTTCAGGACATTGAAAACTGCCTTCCAAAGGGACAGCCGGGCACCATGCCCATGCTGTAATCTTAGCCTCTGAGAAGGCTGAGATCTGAGGAAGGCAGTTCAAAGCCAGCCTAAGCAGAAAAATCTTATCTCTAATTAACCATTAAAAACTTGAGTGGAGCTGTGGTTCAAGTGATAAAGCACTAGATTTGAGCAGAAAAACTCAAAGACAGCAAGCACCCAGGTTTCTAGTTCAAGCCCCACTACCAACACACACACACACACACACACACACACACACACACACACACATCCACCCAACCAAGCTACTCCCAAATTCCTAAGCCACAGAGATTGGGTATGATGAGTTATTATACAGCAATAGATCTTTAATACACATGGGGGGGTGCTGAGGATATAGTTCAGTGGCATAGCACTTGCACTTGTGGTATAGCACAAGTCTCTGAGTTCCACCCCCAGAAACACACTTTGTCCTACTTCCAAGTATCAAAGCAGTGTTGGTAAGTCTTGAGACTATTTCTGGCAGTATAAACTCAATAAATAGTGAGTAATAGTGAGGTAATAATATCTCTATTGACCCAATAGATGGCATATATATATATAGATATATATCTATATAGGCTGAGTACATACACACATATATATACAGAGAGAGAGAGAGAGAGAGAGTAGCAGTGGATTGACCTGGCAGGTTGACTTAGTAGATGGTCAGTAATTACTGATTGGTTAAGCTCATGGGTGATGTGAGCATGCACTGGAGAGACCAGCATACAACTTAGCTAGGGCAGATATGGGCTGTTTGAATGTGCTGAGGTAAAGTAGAGCAAGGTAAAGTGGCTGTTTATATGTATTTGTACCATTTGCTCAATGTCAGTTCTGAGGAAAATTGAAGATGATGATGATTTGTGTACCACCTACAATGCACAAAACATTCTGCCTCACATCGGTCACAACATTCTGAGAGAGAGAGAGAGACAATCAGTCCTTGGCCCTGGAATGGTTAGCTACTATTGGACTAAAGACCACCTCAAAATTTCCTATAAGTTGAACATTTTCAAGTTGAACTTGAAAATTCAAAATGCGTACAAATGTGAAATCTGTGTTTGGGGTAGGGGCACAGTGTATTGCCAGTACTGGGGATTAACTCAGGGCTTGGCATTCTTGCTTGGCCTTTTCACTCAAAGCTGGCTGTCTACCACTTGAGCCACAACTCTTACTTCTGGCTTTTTGCTGGTTAATTGGTGCTAAGAGTCTCACATACTTTTCTTCCCAGACTGGATTTGAACTGAAATCCTGATTTCCACCTCCTGAGTAGCTAGGATTCCAGGTGTGAGCCACCAATTGGCTTAAAAATCTAAAACTGTGTGAGTGCTCATGTATTACCACGAGTGAAACATTGCACACCATGACACTTGGTTTCAGGCAGAAAGTTATCGGAAAATATTGTGTCAATTATCCTGCAGCTATGTGCAAAAGCTGCATGTGGAACATAAACAAATGTTGTTTGGCCACACTTCCTAGATATCTCATTATGCATATGCAATATTGCGAAACCTGAAATCTTCTAGTCCCAATCATTTTAGATAAGGAACACTCAACCTACAGCTTTGAATCATCATTTTCTTCAGCTCATGATTCAGCTGGTTGGCAACTTCGGCTGGGATCAGCAGGGTAGTTGTCAGTTGTGCTGGTTCACATCCTGTATCACTGCAAAGCGAAGGAGCAATCTGGGCTGGGACACCTCTCCTTTCCCATTCATGATGTCCCACAGCAGCCCAGCCCAGGCTAGTCCTCAGGCAGACACAAGGTACAACAGCCAGAGACGCAGCCTTCCAGGCCTACCTAGCTCACAGCTGGTGACCTGTATGTCCCGTTACCCAGAACCATTCATGGTATAGCTCAATGAGTGTAGGACCAAACTGTGCCTTCCAGTGGGAGGTGCTGAAGAGTCATTGCCAAGGGCATAGATGCAGGACAAGAGAGCAAAAGGGAACACTATGGAGATTCGTCCCTCAGATCTACATTTTGTAAAAAAAAAAAAAAAAAAAAGACAGGCTCAGAGGAAATTGAATACCTGACCCAGGTCATCCTACCCAAAGACTTGAACTTGAACTTGGGTTTTCTTTTCCAAGTGAGTAGTCTTAAAGGTGTAGTAAACTCCTACTCGTGTTAGCCCCCTCAACAAGATTCTGGCCACTAGGAATTACCCTTATGCTTCTTCATTCAGACTCGTCGAGGTAGCTCTGTCCCCAATTCACCTTGGGCACTATCCTTACCACATCCCAGCGACACAGAGCTGTTTTACTAGCTCTGAATAATTGCTTGCTTGCTTGCTTGATTGATTGATGCTAAGAGGTTTGAACTCAGGGCCTTGCACTTGTTAGGCAAGCACTCTTATCATTCAAGTCACATGCTCCTTAGTTCTTTCTGCTCTGTATTGGGGAGGGGCATTGGGGGAGCACATGAATCTTGAACTCTGGGCCTGGGCGCTGTCCCTCAGCTCTTCAGCTCAAGGCAAGCACTCTACCACTTGAGCCACAGCGCCACTTCCAGTTTTCTGAGTGGTTTATTGGAGATAAGGATCTCACAGACTTTCCTGCCTGAGCTAGCTTTGAACCACGATCCTCAAATCTCAGCCTCCTCAGTAGCTAGGATTACAGGCATGAGCCACCGACGCCCGGTCTGTCTTGGTTATTTTTGAAGGTGGGATAGGGCCCTGTGATTTTTTTTTTTTTTTTGGTCAGAAGTTAGCCTCAGATTACAATCATTTTATGTAAGCTTCTCACAATGCTGGAATTACAAGCATGTCTACCATGCCCAGCTTCTGTGTTGAGATTTAGGGAGAGTAGTCCCACTAATATTTTTGCTCAGGCAGGTCTTGTACTATGATGCTCCTGATCTCAACCTCCTGAGTGGCTGTGATTATAGGCGAACCTTAATAATTGGGTAGGCAGAAGCAGTGAAACTGCAAAGCCTGGTGGATACAAAGATAGTGAAAATCTACCAGAAAGTCTGGACTTCAGAGATTGTGCAACTAGGAATGAAAAGAGACTTCAAGGTTGAGTCACCCACCTGCTATGACTGTCCCTTAGAAATGTCCTGCCAGTTCCTTAGGCAGCAAATCTCAGATTCAGCCTGATGCTAAAAGGAACGTTTCATTGTTCTCACTCTAAAAACAACGAAATGTTGGTGAAGCGATAGATGTGTTCATTAGCTTGATTTAATCTTTCTACAAAGTACACATCGATTATAATATCACAACCCTGTACATACACATAATTATTATTTGTCTGTTAAAAATTCATTGATGATTATTTTTAAAAGACCAGATGCCTTGCATAGCAAGAAAGAAGATTTGAGGCTGCCTTTCCCTGTTATTTGCCAATTAGAAAGAGATTAAAATGTACTGCATCACGTTTACTGAATATGTCAACTAGAAGACTTGGATAACATATGTTTAAGTCAAATAGAATTAAGATGAAAGTATAATTAGTTTAACCAAGATTTTTCTCCCCTAGGAAACAATAGTATTGCTCAGTTTCATTCAGGTTAGCAAACTGTAGTAGGTGGACCGAGTTCAGCCCTGGCTTGCTGGTAGGACAGTTGTATGAGCCCCAGCCATGCTCAGTCCTTTATGGTTTGTCAGTGGCTGTTTTCCTATTATAACCACAGACGTGTCTACTTAGAATGTAGACCACATGGCCTTCAAAGGCTAAATTATTTGCTACTTGATCCATTTTAGAAAACATTTGCTGGTCTTTGATCTGTAAACTCTGCCGTAGGTCTGGGCTATGAAAGGCAGGGAAGGGATGGCCAACTTGTTCATTTCTGTGGTGCCGAGGCAATGTTTGTGGCCCCTCCTCCAGATCACTATGAGACTTCAGAACGCCTGCACAGAATGAACAGCCGAGGCCTGAGACCAAGCTGAACCCAGGGTTGGAGAGCGTGAGTCTTGTCTCATTCAGTTAGCTAGGCTATTAGACCCAGTTGAGCTCACCTCAAAGATCAGCTTCCAGCTGGCTACTGGTGGCTCCTGCCTGGAATCCTACTCACAGGGCTGAATCATGGAAAATCCTGGTTTGAAGCCAGCCTGAAAAGAAGTCTATGAGACTCTTATTTCCAATTACCCAGCAAAAAGCCAGAAGTGGAGATATGGCTCAGATGTAGAACGCTAGCCTTAAATGAAAAAGCCAAGTGAGAGTATGAAGCCCTGAGTTCAAATATAAAAAGCAGAAAATGAAAAGAAGAGGAGGAGGGAGAAAAGGAGGAATAGGAAGAGGAGGAGGATGAAGAGGAGAAAGACCAGTTCTAAATAGCAGTCCAGTCACATGCCACTTAATTTGGTCAACAATGGGACCATATGATGGTTTTATAAGATCATCACATGGAGTAAGGTACCCCTGGCTCACACCTGTCATTTTAGCTACTCAGGAGGCTGAAATTTGCAGATCAGAGTTTGAAGTCACCCTGGGCAGAAAAGTCCATGAGCCTCCCATGTCCAATTAACCACCAAAAAGCTGGAAGTAGAGGTGTGATCAGGTGGTTCAGTGCCAGCCTTGAGTGAAAACCAGAAACAAAAAAACCAAGTGAGAATGAGAGACTTGGAATTCAAGCCCCAATACTGGCACAAAAGTAAATAAACAAACGAATTAATACAATTAATACAACATTTTGTAAATAAACTGCCTTTTTTTGCCAGTCCCAGGCCCAGAGGCCTGGGTGCTACTCCTAAGCTCTTTTTTTGCTCAAGGCTAGCACTCTACCACTTGAGCTAAAGCACCATTTCCAGGTTCTTCTGTGATTAATTAGAGAAGAGTCTCACAGACCTTCCTGCCTGGGCTGGGTTCAAACCCTGATCCTCAGATCTCAGCCTCTTGAGTAGCTAGGATTACAGAAGCCTGAGCCACCAGTGCCTGGCTCTGCCATCTTAACACAATACATTGCTCAGGGTTGCTGGTCATTTCAACAAATTTCTTCTTCCAATAGCATCAAAGCAGAACATACAGATATTACATACAGGATAGTACTTAATGTCAGTTAATGATGGTACCAATGGTTTGTGTGTTTACTATATCATACTTTTGTCACTATTTTGGAGTGCTACCTATGAGAAAAAGTCAACTTTAGGGAAAATTGTAATGTTACCCTGGCAGCAGCCTTAGGCAGCTCAAGTTTCCCTAGATGACATCATTTTCTCTGGTTCTAGTGTAAGCACATTGGTTCATCCCTGCCCCATGCACAGTAGGCTGCATTACAGACTGATCCCTTACAGTTGAAGTGCAGAGTGGTCTATGCAATCTAGGTTTGTCTAACCATATTCTCAGGACATATTTCTGTCATTCGATCATTCAGTAATGCATGGCTCTGCTTGCAGTGTGTTTAGCTTGGAAAGGAAGTCTAGAAACTAACGAATTAAATTAGTTAGAACTCTAGAAAATGACAACAAAAAGGAAGAGTTAGCCCAACAGTTCAAATGGCCACAAAAAGTCATGACTAGCTAACCAAGAAATATTCGATTAAAATAACAATATCTTAGCTCTGTGCAATCCAGTGTGGCCCAAATGGAAAAGGAAGAGGATAGAAACTTTGAACTATGAAAAAGTTTGTACACTGGTGCTGGGTGCCAGTGGTTCACACCTATAATCCTACCTACTTAGGAGGCTGAGATCTAAGTAAGGATTCTTACTCAAGTCAGATCAATCAGGAAAGTTCATGAGACTTTCATCTTCAATTAACCACCCCAAAGCCAGAAATAGAGCTGTGGCTCAAATGGTAGTGAGCTAGCCTTAAGTGAAAAAGCTCAAGGACAGTGCCCAGGCCTGGAGTTCAAGCCATGGTCCAGATCACCCCCCCACACACACACATACACACACATACCACAAACTGGGGTTATAAAGGTGGAAGCATCTCAAAAATTCACTCTAGGGCATGTCCCAAACAAAATATAAGAACAAGTACATCCAGGAACATATATAATGATAAAATTTGCAACAATATTCAGAAGAGCCCAACTGAAAATAACTCAAACATACATCAATAACAGAGATGCACTCCTAAGGTGAATTGCTAAGACAAGAATGATCTAAGGAAACACAAACACTTATAGCAGAATGCCTAATATATGACTTCATTAAGATAGAGATCAAAACCCAGCAAATCTCCACCCTGTGATTCAGGTGCTAAGGGAAAGCAAAGACGTGATTCCATAAAAGTCAGGGTAATTGTTAGCCATGGAGATAAGTCTTCTAGAAGTAGCAATGGTATTTCTTCAACCTGGCTTTGGGTGTTTATTTTGTTATAAATTATCTGATCCTTTCTGACTGTCTTGAATTCCATAACTTTAAAAAAAAGAAAGATAAAGGAATATTTGCAATTAAGCTCCACTTGGTGAAGCCTTTTGAGATGAGATCCCTCTGTAGACGTAGTTCCAAGAGTGTATACTTATTTCTGGATGTGGTCTCTTGAATCCGATCTTGTCTCCTCATTTGATTTGAAATGTGGTGCTGGACAGCACCTGCAAAACATTGAAACATCAGCTAACTTCCTTTGGGATTTATTACTTTCTCCCTAGTAATTCATTTGAGCCTTTCTTATTATCCATAGGTTGATAAGTAATTGTAGCTTTTCATCTTCTGAATTTTATATAGCACTGTCTCAATTATTTATTGCTGTTCAGCAAAAAACGTAGTGAATCCGAATGATGATAGAGTATTCTTCATGATTCAGCAATCTAGTTTGGGGTTACTCGAGCTAGAAAACTGTGTGTAGTAGCTGGAGCACCCAGGATAGAATCTTCATTCCGCTGGGCACTGCCCAGAAGTCTTTCATTCCATCTAATAGTTTTCCCAACAGAGTAACAGAATCTCTTTACATGAGGTTTTGTATTAGTCTCTCTGCTTTTGCCATAATGAAATACCAGAGATTGAGTACTTTCTTTTCTTTTTCTTTTTCTTTTTTTTTTTAAAAGGAGTATCTGTGGCTCATAGACCTGGAGATTCAAGACCATGGAACTGTCACTCTGTTCAGTTTGGGTAAGGGTCTTCAGGGTCTATTACAACAATGGCATGATAGTGGGAGTGTATGAAACAAAGAAAGATCACACAGCAGTGAGACAGGAAACTAGAGGGAGCGAGGGTCATGTTTACTCTTTCATAACAATTCACTCTGGGAGACCAGCATTAATCTCTCCCTAGAGTGATGCCCCTGTGACCTGCTTACATTGTAATAGGCCTCACCTCTAAAGGTTCCATCTTCTATCAACCACAGGGGAGAAGATTCCCACACATGAATCTTAGAACAAAGGCTTTGAACTTGAATTCTGTGAGATGAGAATCCACAGTGGGTCAGGGAGAGGGATAGAATGTCTGGCTGGGAGCCATGCTCTCCACGGCATATGGGATGGAGACTGGTCAAGAGGTCAGGTGGCTCAGAGGGCCTCAAGTCCCCACTGGTGAGACAGAGGTGGTTAGATTCTGGAACCGTTTCCTGAAATGAGTCAAGACTGACTTCTATTTGGGAGAGTAAATGTTCTTAAAGATAATGTTCTTAAAGAACTGAGGCCAGGGCAAGGAGCTGTTTATCAGCTTCTGTCACTACAAGGAATGGCTGACAGAATTAGCAAAAGAAAGTGACTTTTGGCTCAAGTGGCTTTTGGCTCAAGACTAGAGGCAGCACACACTGGTAGGGAGGGCTTGGTGAACAAATTTTCCCTGAGGGCCAATGAGAAAGAGAAAAAGAAATGATGTCCCACAATCCCCTCTGAGAGCACACGCGAATGACTTGAAACTTCCCAACAATCTATCCCTAAAATGTTTCCACCACCTCCCAGTAGTGGTGTGCAGGGCCCAAACCTTGACTACGTGGGCTTTTGGGAGACACTCAGATCCAGACTGTGGTAGCAGTGTAGGGTCAGTTTGGCTTGGCAGCTGCAGGCTCCGAGGCTCCATTTAGCGGAGTTCAGGGTGGCTGGGGCCATGACTCTGAGCCATGGCTCCAGGGAGAATCATACACAGAGGAGCAATTCCTGAGAGCATGATCTCAAGTGGGAAGGCAGGGGATGCAGGACCCACAGAAAACAAGGACATTGTGTGTCATTTCAATGAGCTCAGGATGTAGTGCGGCCTTGCTTTTGGACATGAACAAGACACCCACAGGCCTGGTCCTGAGATTTTAGGACTATGGTTTGAAGCCAACCAGGCAGGAATGTCTGTAAGACATGTCTGTAAGACAACATGTCTGTAAGAATGTCTGTAAGACAAACACCTTTGGGTGTTTATAACTCCAAAAAGGAAAATCCATAATGTTATAAGGGATGGGTGAGGTAAGACACTCTGGGATCCAACCATCTTCAGGTTGGATTTGTTGCATATGGCAAAAAATTGTAGCTTTTGACTGTAATTTTACTGTGTGCCAGGCAACACTATATATGTCACCTTATTTAATATTATCACAGCCTCCTGTGATAAAGTCATGCCTCAACCCCATCTTACAGATAAGGAATGCAGGACTCCATAATTACCCCCTCCCCCCCATTTACCTTGTGTAGAAAGTGTCATAAACCATCAATTAACCTGGGAGGTACTGAAGGAGGGGATCTCATACACATGCCTGATACCAAGAAGTGTTGCCAAAGACTGCCATGACCTTGCCAAAGGCCACCCAAGCCTAGCACAGAAAATACTTCTTCAAAGGTTGATGTACACCCACTCTTTGATAACCTTGTGCTCACTCCATCCTTGTTATTGATCCTGGAAACCAACAAGTACTGACTAGAAATGGTTTATGTAATCCTCATTGCAAGTGCAAAGGCTTCCTTGGGTCTCAGTCACTGGACTCACACTTGGTTTACCATGACACACATAGGCTCTTTCTGATGCTATTTCAAGTGAGACGTCTTCATCTTCAGAAGATCTCTCCATATTTGTTCACACATTGACAAAAGGGAAGGGATGGTGGGCTGGGGGACAAGCTCACTCTTCTAGCACTTAGCTGGGGCAACATTTGTGCCAAGATGGGTGTTGTCACTCACTCCTTCCATGCTAAAATCCTATCAAACGTTCCACACGAGTATGGCCAAAAAGTTATTCCAATATACAAATATCAGAGGGCATCGGAAGGTATTATATCAGAAGCTCTAAAAATAAATAATAAGTTTGGTCCTAGTCCGATGTGTTTGGGGGAGGTGAATGGGATATGTCTGGGCCATTAACATAGTAACATCTTCACCTAAGAAAAGGCATTGGCTGATGCCACAGACTCCAACTGGCCAGCATTTCTGTACCTCTAACTGCAGAGTGAATGCAGCCCATAGAAGGAGACAGGGTTTGAAGTCCCCTCTGTGAGCACACAGACCTGGGGAGGCCTCCACTCCTGGCTGGTGCTCTCTGTAATACCTACAGGCCTAGACCTCTGTGTCCTCATGGAAACCCAGCACATCCCAACTGGCAGGGACTGCTTTTTATGTACCCAGCATCCGGTGGTCATCCAGGCAGCCTGCTGGACACAGGAAGAGGCAACATTCACCTGGCTGCAGAAAGACAAGGGCTAGAAGAGAGAAAGGTCAGTGAAATTGTTCACCTCACAAAGGGTCTTTCAGACCCACTGACTGATAGGTTAGATATGCAACTTATGTTATCTGCATGACATCTTGGGGGCATAAACAGACCACATTCTGTTTAAAAAAATAGATGTAACAAAGAAAACAATTATTTTTATATGTGGGTATGTGTGTGTAGACACGCACACACACACACACACACACACACACACACACACACACACACACACGGTGAAATTTGCTATAATAGATCTATTCATCTCATTAGGTAGCCTTCCCAAAGTGATTCAAGATGTTAGGCAAATATGTCATAAGAGCTATGTTTTTGTTTTAGAACATGTTATTAAAAAAACATAATGTGTATAGCCTATGTCATCTGGGTCGTAGGGCAGTAGAAAGTTTTCTTTATTAATTTGTGAAAGGAGTCAATTTCAGGTGAAATGTTGAGCAGATAAGATGAAGCTGGAATGCTAAACCAATGAGTGCCGAGTCCATTCCGTACTAGTGGGAAGAAAGAGAAAGGGAAAGGGGAAGGAGAAGAAAGGGAAGGAAAAGCCCAATCCATGACTTCCTGAGTTCCTTTAATAGGTAGCCTCACATTCTGTGAACAGTATATGCCATTCGAACAAATTACTACTCTGGTGTTTAGTTAAGTATCCGTTTAGAGGTTAAAAGTATTCATGCTAAAACCTATCTGGATGCATTAAATCTTTGTGATGTCTTTTAAACCTGGGGTGAGCTTTCTTCCCTGCACCATCGCCTAGGGAAGAACCCCAGGACCCATCTGCTAGCAACATGTCTTGGGAAGCAATGGGGGCTTCCAAACCCCAGCAGGGCCCTCTGCTTCTTTTTTTTTTATTGTGAACATACTGTACAGAGGGGTTACAATTACATGGGCAGGATAATGAGTATATTTCTTATCAAGCATTGTAGCCTCCTCCTTTGTTTACCCTTCCCATCCCTTCCCAACCTCCCCGCCCCCCCCCAAGCCCTCTGCTTCTTGAGGACAGCATTGCACCCTTCCTCTGTGATTTTGTGTCCCATTGTTTCAGTTCTAGGAGTCAATCAGAGTCTGAAAATCTGAAATGGAAAGTTTCAGAAATTAACTATTCATATCTTTTCAACTATTAGCTAGCCTAAGTGGCTATTGGAATGAAATCTCATACTGTCCCACTCTATAGTATCTGGAATATGTACCATTTCTTTAACAAGTATATCTACATTGTGTATGCTATTCTCCTGTTAATCCCTTAGTGGCCCTCTTGGTTATCAGATTGGCTGTCCTCAAGTTTGTGTTCCACTAACCCTGGTTTTAATTAATAATGATCCCCTAAACAGAAAAGCAAGAATACTTAGGATTCTGTTATGCTAAAGAGAGCCAGCATTTTGTTGGTTAATTGGAAGTGGAGTTTCTCAGACTTTTCTGCCTGGACTGACTTCAAGCCTTGATCTCAGTCTCCTGAGTAGCTAAGATTACAAGTGTGGGCCACTGGTAGCTAGCCACATGAACTCTTAACAAAAGGAGTCTCAGTGCTTTCATTAGGAAAGGTGCACAACCACAAGACAACCTCTATAGATCATTGTCATGAACTGAGAACCAAAACTGACTCTGATCATTGCCTCCAACAAATGGGGCAGCAAAGGTTCTCCATGTCTGGATACTGTTAAGTTACAAATTTTAAAAATCCAAATGCTTGAGTAATAATATTTAGATAAATGAGACAGTGTGTTTTCTCCCAAGGATATCTGCTACTTGGCATGCCTTGGCAATGACTGGAAGCCCAAAGTAAGTAGGTCACGATTCAGGCAGATTTGAGACTATCCAGAAAAGAGCTACCAAGAATGAAAGTTGAGCTGGAGGTATAGGTTAGAAGTATCATACCAGCCTATCAAGCAAGAGGCTTGCTACACAACACACAAAGAAAAAATAAACAATAAAGAACAACCAATAACAACCAACAACCTACAAAACTAACAACAAACAACAGCCCTCAAACAACAACTATCACAAACTATAAACATTACCAACAAAAAACACCAACAAACAACCACCACAACAAACATCCACAACAAAAGTTTGAGCTTTTGAAGCATTTCAAGTCTCCAGATGAACAATGTTCAACCTGTGCAGTCCTCCTACACCCTCACTCCCATGACTGTGTGACTTGAAAGTCATACCTCCTTAGGAGTGGTCTTCTTGGAGGAAGATCATTTCTACTCCCCCCAAAATGAAAAAGTACAAGCTTTCATGTATTTTTTTCTGACAGAAATCAGAAATTCTGGGGCTGGGAAGGTGGCTCAGCGGTAGAGTGCTTGCCTTGCATGCATGAGGCCCTGGGTTCGATTCCTCAGCACCATAAGCAAAAAGAAAAAAAAAGCCGGAAGTGGCGCTGTGGCTCAAGTGGTAGAGTGCTAGCCTTGAGCTGAAATGCTGAGGGACAGTGCCCAGGCCCAGAGTTCAGGCCCCACGACTGGACCCTCTCCCCTCCCCCAAAAAATCAGAAATTCTTGTGTAGGGTGTGCAGGAGAAATCCTTTCCATTTTGACCTCTATGTGGTCTTTCTGGCTCAACTGTTTTTTTCAAATACAGTTTTTCCTGCAAACATCTTTAATGTTAGTTTTTCTCCATGAGGTTCATGAAAGATTTTCTTGCATTACTATCTAGGATCCTCCTTAACATGGTTAGCTTTCCTGTAGACAGTCTTCAACCATCTTCAACTTTTCCCTCCTTGAGGAAATTGTAGAAGTGTAAGGCATTTCTTTCCCACTCCTTGGAACACTTGAAGGACACTCGAAAATTTTAGCCACAGAGTTGCATGCCTTTAGGCATATATACATAGAGAGAAAGAGAGAGATATACATACACCTATATACATATGCATGTACATATATGTGTTTATATCTAGGGATTAGACAGTTTCAGGAGTACTCCTAGAAAATCAAAACAACGAACTGAACTCTCCCTCTCTTCTCTCTTCCTTTGCTACTTCCACCAAGAAATGAGTACACCTATTATCCTCATGAAAATTTTAATTTGATCTCATGGGTCTTGTTGAAAATGCTTTTTTATTTTTGAAATATTTTAATATATACAGGGGTTACCGTTTCATAAGTTAGGTAATGAGGGCATGTCTTTTTGACTAATAACATTGAATAATGTCACCCCTTTCCTCATTCTCTCCCAGTTTTTTTTCTCGTGTTCCACAAGGTGTGTAGATCACTTTCAATATAGTGACTATAAGTACCACTGCTGCATTTTTACACTGTTTGTCCCTCCATTTCTGTGCCCCCTTTACCCTCCCAAAGACAGATAACAAAGACAAAAGGAAAAGAAAAGACAAAAAGAAATAAAAAATATATTAAAAATATTATAAAAAATAAAAAGAAAATAAAAGACAAAAGGAAAAGAAAATAAAAACAGCTGAAATATTTTATTAGTATGTATTGGTTAAAATATATCATTATTGAATATTAAGTATAAGATACAATTTTATTAAGATAAATCAATTTTACAAAGTGAGAGATTTCATTATGATATGTCTATAACATGCATAAATGTATTTTGATCATATTCACCAATCTATTAATTACTATGTCACTCTCCAAGCCCTTACCATTTTGAAAATTTTTCAATTAAGATTTTTTGTATTTAGTATACATTAATCTACAAAGGAGGGGTTATTATAACACTTCCACACGTGTGTACAATGCACCCTGATCACCTGATAGTCTTGCCCCTCCCTCACGCTGTCATCCTCTTACCCCCTTTCTTAGAATATCAACAGGAGTCATTGTTCTATCTTCACATGTGCATATAATGCACATCTATCATTCTCATTGCTCACCCTCCCACTTGCTGTTGCTACTTGCCTCCCTTTCTTGCTTGCTTACTTGCTTGCTGGTTTGCTTTTCCCTGGAACCAACAGATTCAATTAGTTTCCTGTCATTTTTTGTTTTGATATGTACTAATTATACCCAGGTGTTTCATCATGGTATTTCACATGTATATATACATATATATATATATATATACATACACATGCACATGCACATATATATATATTGATCAGAATATACCCCTTTGCTGCTTCTCTGTTTCCTACTCCCTATTATTTAATGACTTTCAGTGCGATTCTGTATGCTAGCTGTATACATCGACACAAATTGAATGAATAAACATTTTATTAGCATAACCTAATTGTATAAAGGGGCCTTTGGATATGCTTAGGTGGGATCGGTGGACTTGTGATAGGGAACAGAGACAAAGAAAACTCCTTGCTCTCTCTCCAGGTGAGGGGACTGGGAACCAGGAAGTGGGCCCTCGGCATACAGAAAGCCTACCAGTGAATCGAACTTGGATTTCCAGCCTCCAGAACCATGAACCCACTGGGCTGGTGGTGTGCTGTGGAGCAGGCTGAGTGACCTAAGATGGCAGCTGATATGGGGCTGGCAGGCCAGCTTTGGGCTGCATGCGTCTGGATGAAGCTGTGTATAAGAAGTCATACCCATGTTCAGGTGCCTAAGCTACCTTAAGCTCCTGGGAGCTTCTTTGCTATGTATCTACTTGTCAACCTTCCCTAGTGATTCCGTGGTAATCAAATAGGCTCTTAGAAGGAGGGTGATAGTTCCACTCTGGGTCAAAAGCAGCTTCATTGAGAGAAGAGGAATAGAAAAAAAAAAAAAAAAGCATGATCCTCAGACCCAGTAGCCCAGCTAAACTCCTGTGTAACAGGAGGAAAGCTTTCCTTCCTCCCTTTTCTCTCTCTCTCTTTCTCTCTTCCTTCTCTCTCTTTCATTCTTTCCTTCCTTCTTTTCTTTCCCTTCCTTCCTTCTTTCTTTCTTTCTTTCTTTC
>NW_012267309.1:607535-634258 GCF_000151885.1 Dipodomys ordii
TTCTTTCTTTCTTTCTTTCTTTCTTTCTTTCTTTCTTTCTTTCTTTCTTTCTTTCTTTCTTTCCTTCCCCTAGAGTCAACTAGTATTATCATGCAACAGAAGCTATAGAGAAAAACAACCTGAGAAACAAGATTGTCAAGCCGGGCACCAGTGGCTCATGCCTATAATCCTACCTACTCAGGAGGCTGAGATCTGAGGATCATGGTTCAAAGCCAGCCCGGGCAGGAAAGTCTGTGAGACTCTTATCTCTGATAAAGCACTAGAAAACTGGAAGTGGCGCTGTGGCTCAAGTGGTAGAGCTCTCGCCTTGAGCTGAAGAGCTGAGGGACAGCGCCCAGGCCCAGAGTTCAAGCCCCACGACTGACAAAAATAAAAAGATTGTCAAGTGACAAGCAAAGCCCCAAGTCTACAGAACTATGAGTCTGTGAGTACAACAGTAATTTAATTTACCAGAGATGTCAGAGTAAAGCAGAGAAGAAAAGCAATGTGTAAGATCAAGGTGTCTCTAGCATGCTGGCCAACGGGGACAATCCATCCAGATACCATGTGATTTCATCAAATGGTATGACAAGCTGCCTCACACTCAGTGCTACAAAGTAATTCATGCACACACCTTCCATGGTGAGGAACTATCAGTAGGACATGACCAGGATGACTGAGACCTGGGCTGGAATCATCTAGATGCCGCTCTCTACAGGAGGCTGTGACAGAACCGAGACCACTCTCCTCCTGTCACCCATAGCAACTTTCGAAGAACTCTCCTGAGCAATTTCATCTGATAACTCCTTCAGCCACCAGACTGTTCATCTGCAGAGAATCTGCACTTGGCCTCTCTCTCCCTTGACTCTGGCTTTCTTGCAGCATGATTCCAACAGGGAAAAGACAAAATGCTGAGTTTTCTAGACGCCCTTAGTGGGAGATACACAGGCCCCATGTCTTGTCTTTGGGAGCCATATATTGCTATTCATATGGCATTCATTGGTTATCATACAGTCCCAAACAGTCAAGCCAGGGCCAAGGGAAGGTCTGGGACTCCCCACTCTCAGGGAAGGAAGGCCACATCTCAGAAGAGCTGGTAGGGCTGGTAATACTGTGAAATCACCGCTAGACGAAGCAAGCATGCCCAGATTTGAACTGTCTTCCTCCTCCACAAAGGCCAAGGCTTTGAGCAGGAGTAGAAACCAGCAATATACACCCCTGTACATATCAAAGACAAATGAGGGGCTGGGAAGGTGGCTCAGTGGTAGAGTGCTTGCCTTTCATGCATGAGGCCCTGGGTTCGATTCCTCAGCACCACATAAGCAGAAAAAGCCAGAAGTGGCGCTGTGGATCTAGTGGTGGAGTGCTAGCCTTGAGCTGGAGAGCTGCGGGACAGCGTCCAGGCCTAGAATTCAGGCCCCACCACCACTGACAACAACAAAAAAGATAAGTGATTTGTGTTTCTTTTCAGGTCTTCCTTGCCAATTCTGGTGTTCTTCAAATGAAGAAAAACAAGTTGTTGTTTACTCCAGATAAATCCTAGACGCATACAATTTGTACATAGTGATTCTTTAAGACAGAAATAAAGTAAGGTTGTTTCTTTTCTATAACAGTCACACAAGCACCCTTGCTTGTCCGGAGTGGTCAGCCCTCATTCTCCATTGCTTCTGTAACACCATAACCTCCTCCAGGGTTGTGTTAATAACTCCATCTGACACTGATTAACTGAGATGTAGGAGGCCCCTTGCACAGAGACAGACAACTGAAAGGTACTTCATGATTCATTTTAGATTACTGAGGCACATTATAGGCTGGATGACTGTTAATACTCAAAACAGCAGTGGCTAACATGTTTATTTCCTTCTAATATAAGATGGCAAAACAAAAAACCTGAGCAGATACCACAGGTTCTGCCACTTTCAACACATGGCTTTAGTTCTGGGTTCCAATTTCCAAGTCGAGGAACAGGGGAATAGTAGACAGCCATTTTCTTTTCTAAACCAGGTGTCAAGTCCTTTCCCATTTCATCTAAACTTAGTCACAGGGTCTACAAAGGAGCCTAGGAAATGCAATCTCTAGAGAAGAATTAAACACTGACAAGTTAAAACCGTTAGTTTTCCTTCTCAAAAAGAAGGGTGAAGGGTTGTCTCTACCCTACAGTCGAGGAGAAATACCCTGCCAAGATATTTGGGGTTTATGGGATTATTCTGCCATTGGACAGAAGAAAGCACTTATTATTGACCACAGACACTGGTTGCCATGACAACCACACTGGCTGGCTGTGGCTACCCACAATGCTGCCTTTTTTTTTTTCATCTTTTGTATCAACAACTTCCCTAAAGAAGCAAGTTTGTAAGAAAGAAATTCTGTGGGTAGTATGTCCACTGTTTCTTCTTCTGACTTTCTTTAGTTAGAGCTAGAGACTTCTGTGTGCCAGCGACTACATGCGGGCCTTGATCTTGTCCCTTAAAAATGGCATACCAGTATTATTTACTTCCTCAAGTTAGTTATGGACACTGATTGGAAGAATGTTCAGACAGAACCATGTTGTCATGTAATGAAAACTCATAAAAAGGTCTTCACCACTAGTTTTACCAGGCAAGACATAATCCCCAAGAGGGCAGTTTGCCAGGCTAAGAGGTAGATTTGTGCCAGGTGTGGCCCAGGAGACACTCTGGTCTCCCTCTACTGATTCACTCTCCCAGGCCCATTAATCTACCACAGGAGCCAGCCATAGTTATTGCTCTGATTAGAGTAGACTGGGAAAGTCAGATGGAATTTGTTCTCTGGTGCTATGCAACAGAGGCAGCACTGGAGAAGAGGCTATAGATGAGATCTGAAATGCTCTCTAAAGGCCCAGGTATTAAAGGCTTGGCCTCCAGTTTACTGTCTCCCCCACCTATAAGCTGGTAGGAAATTTAGGAGATAGGAGGATCAGAAGCATACCATCAAAGGGGATTATGGGCCCTCCATCCTTTCTTTCACTTTCACCTGCTAGCACAAGGAGATTGGCTTCTTTTCGCCATGCTGTCCCTACTCTGATGTGCTGCCTTGCCACAGATCCAAAAGCAACAGGTAAAACCAGCCATGGACTGAAACCTCTAAGACCACAAACCCAAATTCACCTCTTCTCTTCCTAAGTTGATTTTCTCAGATATTTGTTACAGGCATAAAAAGCTGATTGGCTGAGATGGTTTAGACTTTCCACCAATTCTTACATCACTCAACTTATTCCTTCCTGGCTCCACCAGTGCCTGGCTTCTGAGTGCAGTTAGACACACAGAGATGTCCGGGAGGAATTGGGGAGTTTCTTCTTGTGAGTCATGTGGAGATGAAGCCAACCATGTCAGCGTTGTTCAGGCATTCCAGCTCTAGAGGAGTCTGGAGTTCAAGTTCTGAGTTTCTCTTCTTCATGTCCACATGGCCTTGCTTTAGAATCTCAGGTCACCCAATTGGGCTTCCCAACTCTAAGAGATAACTAAGCCAGGATAAGACATCTGCTCAGGTGGTCTCCATGGAAACCCAGGAAGGAGGCCTGAGGGGAACAGCCAACAGGTCTTGCCAGCAGGAAGGCCCATCCCACTAATTGGATAATGTATTTGCAGGAGCTGATCATACCTGGCACTTAAATCAAAGGGTGACCTCACTAGGTGTGAATCATGCCAGCCGTTTAAGTAGGTACAAAAAAGTTTTATTCCTGGCTATAGGAGTGATCTTGCTGGCAATTAAGCATCATCTCTAATGTCTCTAAGACCCATAGCATTCCCTAGGATGCTAAGAAGCAGAACTTAACCAGGATGCAAAGCGTTCTTGTTTTCATAGACAATTGAAACTAAAACAGATGCTTCGCTGAGGGGTATAAAGTACAAATGTCAGGAAAAAAAATAGAATGGGAAAAGAAAAGGAAGGAAAGAAAAAGAGAAAAAGGAGTTCAGATGGTGTGCAGTTGACATGAGGCTACCATGTTTGAATTATTTCATAGATATTAAATATAATAAAGCTGTAACTATCCCACCACATCTTCAAAATCTTTGAGACAAGGGAACGGGATTTTTGCAAAATGTAAACAAAAGCACAATTTTAAAGCACAGTTGGCAGAATTGACTGCTACTCCCCCCAGGTTCCTTATTTCCTAATTCCTAGACAAGTAACAACTGGATTGCATTCCGAATATGAAAATCAAAGGGCAAGGTTACAGACACTCTTAACTCCATCTTCCTTTCCTGCCTCATCGGAGTAGGCTGTCATTTGCCTTCAATGATGCCTGGTGCTTGGGAAAGCAAGCTTTCCAACCTGTCGGCCTTTTGAGCTACAGAATAGGGATCAAATATTAACCAGTAGCAAACCATAAACATGTATGTCCAGACTGGCTATTCTTTACCTAAAACACCAAGGGCCAGAAGTATTCCAAATTTCAATTTTCCAGCACTTGAAATCGTCACACAAACTACGAAAGGTCTGAGTATTTCCCAAACCAAAAAAAGGCCTGATATCCAAAATTTTTGAAATAATATTCCAAGTTTCAAATTTGAGATTTTTTTCTCTGTTTGGATTAGAGCTACTCAGGAAAGAACATATAGCTTAAAGCAAAGGTACAAAATTGACAGTGAGTAAAAAATGAAATACATTTTGCTTAATTTATTCTAAAAACAGAACAACTAAAAGTAGTGTTGCATGGTTTGAGGGTACCAAGAAAAGAAGTCTATCTTGGATCATACTATCTTTAACAGCATTTGCTAGCTGACTCATAAAGGGTGTTAGGGTGCTAGAATTTGGGAAATGATGTTGTGCTGCCATCTAAACTATTACACGCCTGACTAAAGCTCCTGGGAAAACTTGGGTACCATCATAAAGGAGTAAGAGGTGTCTTTGAGACTGAGCTTTGTGTAAGAACAGCATGGTAATTTCTCCAAAGGAGGGTGGGGTGGAAGTTAATTTTATTAGGACATGACACACACACACACACATCCTTCAACACCTGATCTTCTCTATGGGCCTGGTGATGTCCACAGGGAGAGAGGAGGCAGGGGCCTTTTTGCTGCTGAGTGGGGATGCTCTAGCTGGCAGCCTGGACGAGCTATAGCCTGCTCTTGCCCAGCCCAGCTTTTGTGTTTTGTGCACATAAAAGCCTTGGCAAGTCTCAACAGGGTAGAAAGTGGCATCCCTTTTCCTATCAATACAAGAAAGAACTCATTTTCCCTTTTTTTCCCCCTCGAGAATCTAAAGACCCAGTGCTACAAATCAGGAAGTGACTCATAGAAATGGGCAACACTTGAAGATTGGATTATATTTGATTTCTTTGTGGATTGTTACTCATTTTATTGTTCTCAAATATTCTATAGAGAGATAGTCCTGCTTATAGATCATTGAGCAACAATATCTCATTGAGCACTTGCTTGGTGACAGGTGGTTTATCTTCATGTATGAGTGTTGGTCGTGGGATTTGAACTCACAGCCCAGGTGCTGTCCCTCAGATTTTGTATTCAATGCTGGTGTTCCACCTCTTGAGCCACAGCTCTACTTCCAGCTTTCCAGGTTAATTGGAGATAAGAGTCTCATGGACTTCTCTGCCCAGGCTGTCTTTGAACTGTGATTTTCAGATCTCAGCCTCCTGAGCAACTAGGATTACAGGCATAAACCACCAGTGTCCAGGGGTTTATCTGGATTTTAAAAATTCATTCCAATGCTTGAATCAGTAAAGAGCAGAGGAGAATGTTCTTATGTGCATTTTATCAGCAAGAAGCCTAAAGCCCAGAACAAGTGAAATCTTGACATCATCACGGCCCTAATGAGTGAGAGAGATCCAGATACGCTGGTTTCTGACATTCAGATATCCTCCCACATGCTCCAACTGCTTTCTGTTCAGCCAGGACAGCTAGCAGACCTGCTCTCTGGCCTGCTGAGTGCTTGCTTCCTCTTTGAGAGGTTCACCTCCTAGTATTTCCTCACAATGCTTGGCTTTGTTGTTCAAAGATAAGAATTTGTTGCATCAAGAATAGTCAGAATGTTCCTCTGTGGGCTCAGAAAAACAATAACAACATTGCAAAAGGGCCTTGAAGATAATTGGATCTTTTTTTATTCAGCATATAATTGCAAAAATACTGCCAGTTCATATTAGTTTAAAGGTCAGTCTAAATGAATGGAAGTGTTGAGGGAAATTCCTTTAATGAGTGGAAAAAGTTCACCTGCAATGAGTACTTCCTTGTCCACGTAGGAATGTATCCTGACACAATTTTCTCTTAAGAGAGAAAACTGGCTGTCTGCTGCATTATCCTGTGCATGGTTATTCACGTACATTAACACATTCATACAAGCTTACCTTCAAGCAAATTTAGTGTCTCCTGAGTAAATACCACCACAAAATAATTATAAGACTAATCTATCCATGACCATGACCTTCCTTAGTCTTGCAGTCCCCACTGGAAAAGGGGAGAAAAAATACCAACTTTAGGCACAATCAAAAGTTCAGCAAAAATAAAACACCAGGAAATGGGTACTTGAAAGGAGTGGAGTGGGGTCAAGGAGAAAGGGGCAGATAAATGAGGAAGAGAAGGGGAAATCCAATGCATATATACAAAATTAAGAAGAGTGAGAGAAGGGGCAAATAGAGAAGGGAGAGAATGTTGAAAGGGGTGACATTGATCAAGATATATTATATTTATAAACTACTTTGTTAAATGGCATCTCCTTTGTACAACTACTTGCAGATAATAAACAAATAATAATTTAGAAGAAGAAAAAGCAGCACCCTAAGGAACCAGCCCCAGAGGGCTCAGTGTTACACAGGCTTTCTAGAAACCAATCTGTTCTGTTGGAAAAAAGTGACTGACAAGACACTGCTAAGGCCCTCAGTTCCCCTTACCTGGGAACAGCTCAGACACTTCAGGTAATCCAGTCCCCCTGTGGGACCGAGCCAATGCTCCCCAGGACTCAGCAGCTGGTCTGCAAGCTTCCTACCAGGCACTCAGCATCCCTTTCCGCTCATACCAAGGCAGGTCCTCTTCAGCTGAGAAGCTGAGGCACAGGAAACAGAGAGCAGGAAGATGGGTCCTATAAAGTCCAAATCAGCTGCAGAGGTATTGCACTTTTACCTTTTAAAACAATTTCCAGTCCTAAAATAGAGCTGTAAACACGGGAAGACAGACCACGGGGTGTTTATTGTTAGGAAAATGGAACAGAAAAGAAGGACACAGGCTGGACATGATCTTTCACAAGCAAGGGCTCTTCGTTGAAGAACATTGAGGGCCAGCAACCTTCCCATGGGATCGGAGGTTGTGTGTCGGAGGGGGGGTGGGGTGGGAGTTAAGGCTTTTATGGGGTCTGAACAAGGAGACAGAGGTTACTTGAGTTCAATATAGAGGAGGTAACTACTGGTATGGGCAGAGAATAAGGTAATTGACTCCCTTATCTAAGCTCCCAAGCTTTTCAATGTTAACATCTGTCTTGCCTAGACAGTTTAACCTTCTCAGGGTCCAGTTCTCCAGCTTCCAACCTCTTAATCCTTTCCTGGCCTCACAGATCAACCTCAAAGCCTTACAGGCTAGGCCGACAATGGAATGTTCACAGCCAGGCTCAGGTCAGATTGCTCTGCCTGTGTCAAGCACATCTATGCATACCTGACATCCACATGCACTTGATAGAACAGGGTGGGGGCCAAGCATTCATAGTCCATCTTTAGTAGCATAAAACAATTGGGCCACGAGGAGAGGGATAAGTCCTTCATTTATGGTGACAAAATGGAGAGGCACAGTCTGGAGACATGGTGATGGTCTACCTCTCACCTGCAATGGTCTGACATCTTAAAGTCAGGGGAGGGATGCTGGCTTTCTTACCACAGCTGCCTGGGTCACCGCACAACTGGCAGAAGAGAATGGAAACAAATCTACAAAGTCATACATAACAGACTTCACTTCCTCCTTCCTTCCCACTGGCGAGCGTGCCTTCCTCCTTCCACCTGTCTTCCCTTCCTTCCCTTCCTCCTCACTTTCGTCTTTCTATCCCTCCCAACCTCCTTCTGGCCTTCCTTTCTTCTTCTCTTCCTCCCTCCCTTCCTCACTGACTTCTCTCCCCCTCCTCCCTCAGTCTCCCTCCTTCCTTCCTTCCCTCCTAACCTCTCTTTTTCATTCCCTCTCTCCTTTCTGTTCTTCCTTTCTCCTTCTCTCCTTTCCTTTCTCCCTCCTTTTTTCCTTCCCTCCCTCTCTACCTACCTTCCTTCCTTCCTTCCTCAGGCATTTGACCAACTCTGTCACAAAACAAATGGTATTTTTGATGCATTCAAGTACACTATATCCCTTTAAAATGTACAATGATCATGTGCCAATCAAAAATACAACTTTTTAGAAATTGGCAAACACAGCAGAGCCTTAGAAACAGCACCCCCAAGAGTGTGCTTAGGTTTTATTTCAGAATCAGACACATAATCTCAGTGCATATTTATGAGATACAGTACTGATTGTGATTTGTTTTTTACAGTGCACATGATCAAACCCCTAGCTAGGCAAGCTCTGTACCACTGAACCACATAACAAATGTGATTTATGAATAAGAAAATAATCTCACACAGAATGAGTGAGCAGGTCCTCTATCTAATCCTTTCTCTCTCTGGGGATGACAAAGAGAAGCAAGAACAGTGTGTGGGGGGGGGGTGTCTGTGGGAAGCTGAGATCTTTCTGGGCCTGTCCTAAAGGCTGGAGTGGATGATCCGCCAGGAGGCCTGCCTGGGGACCTCTAACAAGTGCAAAACTCCTATCGGTTTCCTCATCTGGAGAAGATAAGCCAAAAAACAATTTCACAATGACTGCATTGCAGTTTGGCGTTCATGCACACACTCCGTTTAGCCCAATAACTCTAGTGTGAAAACACAAATAGATTTTTGTTGTTGTTGTTTTGTTTTTTGTTTGTTTCTGTCAGTCATGGGGCTTGAACTCTGAGCCTGGGTGCTTTCCCTCAGCTCGTCAGCTCAAGGCTAGCGTTCTACCACTTGAACCACAGTACCACTTCTGGTTTTCTGGTGGTTTATTGGAGATAAGAGTCTCACAGATTTTCCTGCCAGGGCTGGCTTTGAACCACGATCCTCAGATCTCAGCCTCCTGAATAGCTAGGATTTACAGGCATGAGCCACCACTGCCCAGCATAAGTAAGTTTTTATGTCGTTAAATTGCATTAACTGACTATTAGTTTCCAAAGCAATTAAAGTTTGTGGCTTTTTTCCTATCCCAAGATTTGTGTAGACAAGTTCAGGATTTGGAAAGTGAGACTGAATAGAAAGGGGAAGACAGTAGGAATGCAACCCTTTCTTGGGTGCGTCCTGGGAGAAATGCTGCCACACATAGTGAGTCTCAAATAGTGTTCCTGAGAGGCTATGACATTCTTTATACCAGGGCCGTTCAGCCAGTATATCTGGGAACAGATAGCCCCAGACTCAAAGATCCCAATCTTTAGAGACAGAGTCAGCAAGACTGGGACCACTGTCCACAAGCCGGCAAAGGAGATCCTCATGGCCTGGCTATGAGTACTGGCCAGGCCTATCCCTTAAGATGATGGACAGGTCCTGCTACCAGGAATTAGATATCAAGTTCTTCTGTAGGGTTTTGTGGGTTTTATTTTGTTTTGTGCAGGCACTGGGACTTGAACTCAGGCCCTGGTACTGCCCCTAAGCTTATTCACTCAAGACTAGCCCTAACTCGTCTTCAGCTTTTTGGTAGTTAGTTTTAGAGGTAGAGTCTCATGGACTTTCCTACTGGGCTGGCTTTGAACTGCAATCCTCAGACCTCAGCTTATTGAGTAGTTAAGATTACAAGCATGAGCCACAGGCACCCAGTGGTTTGGGGTATTTTTCGGAAGCAGAGGTATCATCACTAAGACTACTTGTCTCATTGTTTCAGCACATACCAGAGAGACTGACAAAGGAACACCTAGAAAGCTTTTGACCTTGTGTGCATCCATGATCAGTAGAAAGCTTATGCTAATGGGAGCAGGAGTTTGAAGGGACCCAGGGGGACCTGGGTTTCCTCTCTGGGCCACTGAGGGCCTCCCTTTGATGCGTGTGTACTGGCTACTTGCTTGATCATGAGAAAAGGGAGCGAACTAAACCTCCAAAAGTCCCATCAATACCAGAGACTTTCAGGGCAATAACCAAGAAAGAAAAAATGCCACTCCGCATCCAGAAAGGCAACTGTTAAACTCACCTCAAAAGCCTACTGTGCAACAGGCAGGAAGAACTTTATTCTTCCACTCCTCCTCAAGGACATGTTATCCCATGTGTCCTCAGGTTCATTTTCTCTGCCAGTTAAAGGGCAGCGAAGTGTTTAAAACAGACTTTGAAAGGCTCATTCAAAAGCAAAAGAAACAGTGAAAGAAATATCAAAGTGGACTTGGTATAAGAGAGCTCCCAGAACTGCGTGTCCATAATTGCTTCTCAGGGACTAGCTACATATAGGGCTTCTTACCTCCTTCCGCTTAGGGTGCACTCCTGGTATGATAGGTCAAGGGTTGGGCATGCATAGCAGGGACTCTGGTGATCGGTTCCATCTTTGCACATGAATACAGAAGGGGCATCTGATCAGATGGAAGCTAGGGGACATATGCCAAGCCACAGATGCAAAGGGTACATGTGTTTTTCTGAGTCACCCACCTCCCCTCACCACCATGTTGGAGCAGGTACCAGTTGCCCTCTACCTTCAAGGAGGCCCAACTTCCTTTAAATGAGGATGGATTTTGCCTGTGGGAATTTGAGGTACACACTGCCTAATCTCGGTGAAGTATATGAAGTGTGTGAGGACTAGGCACTAAGATCCAAAGCACCTAAACCAAGATAAGTGTGTGTGTAGAGGAACTCTGTCTCAACCAGGGAGGGGACCAGCCCCAGGAGGTCAACACCCCGTAAGAGCTGGCATGACCATGTAGTGGGTGAGAAAAGTCAAGAATGTAGGCCCTAGTTTTCAACTGCTTTTAGTCAAATGATATCCCAGTAAGGGAACCTAAGGCTGAAGTCGCTTCCTGCTTGAGGAACTTTCCAGGGAGCTCCTAATGGACTTGGGTGGCTCCCCAGGACTATACTCCTGATGTGTCAGTCCTAAGGAAATAATCTGAGATAGGAAAGGTTATTTTTCCCCAAAGTACTCAGCCTTCCCCAGAGCAAGGAATAATGAAAAGCCTAATGAAGACTTTCAGCAGTAGGAGAGGGCCTGTAGAATGACACATTGGAAGTGACTTATGAACCCAAGGCAATACTAGAAAGTGTGTTTGTTAGTAAAGGGAAGAGGAAAAGTGTGGGATGGGGAACCAAACTATTCACAACAAGAGTCACTGGGATGAAACCGGCCAGCTTAAGGGCTATACCTGAGCTGCATAGAAGTGCGGCCTTCTTTTCTTTCTTCTCCATGTGCAAGTTTTAACAGGTAAAGTACAAATATGGAAACACTGGCTGCTGCCTAGAAGCTTAGGGTCCTCCTCCTTCAGTCCCTGGAGGCTCCAGCCAACTGTGTTGCAGATTTCAGAGGCCCCATATTGGTAGATGAGCTGGCCAAGAAGGTCAAGCGCAAAACCTTGCAGTAAACAGTGAAGTGCACGGCCCATGAGCCCACTTACGCGCATGTGCTGATACTGGGGCTTGAATTCAAGGCCTGAGCACTGTCCCTCAGATTTCTCACTCAAGGCTACTACTTGAACCACAGATGTACACTGGTTCTTTTGGTGGTCAATTGGAGATAAGAGTCTTATGGACTGTTTTGCCTGGGGCTGGCTTAAAATCTCTGTCCTCAGACCTCAGCCTCCTGAGTGGTTAGGAGAACAGGTATGAGCCACCATTGTCTGGGTCCTGGTCCCAACATTCTTAACCTGGGTCTATGAATCCCTGGGAGTTCCTGGGTGGAATCTGCAGGGCAGGCTTATGAACACAGATGAAGGAAATAACCTTTCATTTGAATTAACGTCTGATGTCACTGTAAAAACAGGTAACCGACCACTCAGTCTTGTCACAGGTTATCACAGCATCCCCTCGACACACTGAGTTTGTTGCTCACAGGGCCCTAATGGCCTGGTTTCCCTGGACACCCCATCTATTCCATATTCATTGAAAAGTAATTTTATGAGAAGGTCATAGGCCTCACACAGTCCGAGATGCCCACAGTTCTGAATGGAAAACATTAATCAAGGTTCAATGGTGATATCCTCCTATAAATCTCAATAATGCAATTATAATGGTAACCCAAAGGACATAATTTACTTATCAAAGTATTTTCACACTGGGATTCTACCCTCATCACAAACCTACCGGATATGCAAGATAAACGCAGTGCATGTTTTCTTACCTGGGGTACATAAAGTGCAGAGAAGTTTGGTGACTTACCTGAGGTCACACAGCTGGAAAGCATGGAAGGAGAAACTCATCTCTTCCTTTGCATGTGGCCTCCTCCCAGGTGGAGTTAAGAAGTGCTCTGTTCTCTTAGCTATGCCTAACTCTTCCATAGGAATCTGATTCCTAGGCTGTTGCTTTCAGAACTGGACTACACAGTTCCCTCATTCCTTCCTTCCATCTTTAGCTTGCTCTTCTGCAGGAGGCTCCTCTATACTGTAACCCCATGGTTTTCTGGGAAGCTCCATATCAGCCCATTTTACTGATGCAGAAACTGAGTGGATCCAACCGGACAGAGTACGGGAACTGCTCATGAGACAGATTGGCCAAACAGAGACTATAAAACAGGTTGAGCAACAAAGTGGGAGTCGGGGGTACAAACATGATCTTGGGGGTATAGGACAAGAGAACACAAGGAGTTAGAACACACAGGCCATAGAACTCATTGGGATTGAGCCTGGAGCTAGCCTGCACCAGAGGAGAGGGACTGGGAGGAGAGAAGGGGCAGGAGGTGATGAACGTCTCTTTCCACTTTGCTGTATCTCTTGGGTAGATTGTAAGCTTTACATGATAAAGCCATTCATCTACATGTTTTGGTTGTTTCTGTTTTGGAAGCAATGGTCTTCCTGCAGTTGAGCTCTAGAACTAGGGCTCACATTCCATCCCACAGTCTCCATTCCAGTTGGTGGGCCTGAGCCTCCCTCCTCCCATCACTTCAGTTTTTCCTCATCTACAATGCTTTAGTCCCTCATGCGACCAGGGCTAGATGAAGCCCCCTCCCAGATCTGTCTGGCAACCCCCCCACATACACATACACAAACACCTCCTTGTCAGCCTACTCTAGATGAAGATTGGCTTTTGTCATCTGCAGCCCTGGCCTGCCTGACAGCACCCTCTTCCCCTCTCTTTCTTGAGCTGTTTGCTCCAAAATGTTGGACGTCCCTCTGATGTTCAGCAAATTTCTCTATTCACAGAGCAGGTGCTGGGCCATGTCCATGACCGTGAACTCCTGAAAGCAGAGGTTTCTGGGCTTGTGACCCTAGTCTAGCCACTTGGAATTGCCTGGTCCAGGTGCCTTCTCCACAGCTTGTGTGGGAGGGGATAGATGGGCATTGTGGGGATGAATGATGGGCAGTGGTCACAGATTCCCATGTCATCTCCAAGTTGACACGTAATTTGGTCCTCAGCCCAGGAAAGGGCTTTAGGTTGTAGCTTGCTCCTGTAATTTCTATCATCCATCCCTGCAGATGTCCCAAGAGACAGAATTCCAAAAAGAGGCCTCTCTGGACAGACCAGGACTGATGTACAGACAAAGGGGACACGGAGGGGATAGAGGAAGAGCGGACTCAGGTTTGCCTGGATCTTTCCACTCGGAGAGAGCTGGGTGCGGCCGTCCTGTGGCTGGCAGGTCACACCATGCAGACATTCTTTTACGCAACCATTTCTGTGGTGGCTCTCCTGCCTGGTATCTGGGACATCTGCCGGAAATCAGGCCCTGTCTGTGGGATCCCCAGCCATCTCAGCTGGCCAGCTGCTACCGTTGACTGAAGCCACAGCCTGGCCTACATGTAGGCCCAGGGATTAAAAAAAAAAAAAAAGGCAGCATGGCCAGGGCCATTAATCAGCTTTGGTGTTCCCATCCAAGATGAACCTTACCCCAAAATAAAAATCAAAACCCCCAGTCTAAAATACCCTCCCAGGGAGGCAAGCAGAAGCTCTGCCTGTGGTGAGTGAGGCCGGACCACAGCATCTGCAATTCCTAATTATAGGAGGGCCCCATCCAAAGGCATCCGGTGGGGGCTAAGACCTTCTATCTGTGTGAAGACTAACGGCCACCAGCTTCCCCATAGCTAGAAGACAGAAACCTGGATTTCCCTGTGCCCCAACGAGCCTGCTAGCCCACCTGTGAACGGAGCGTTACCTTTCTTTCTGGGGATCAATTAGTCAACTAGTGCCCTATCTCCATTCTGGGATGAACCCTGTGTGACTTCAAAGAATAGTTCCTTTTTTTCCTTCAGTTCTCAGAACCAGTAAAAGGCAAGTTTACTAATATCTTTCATTCATCTTCGTTGACAAGGATGTTAGACTTATAAGCTTCACAATTAGGAACAGTCATTTCTCTTGGTGTTTTGTTGCAGATACCCTAGCCTCATCGTAGAGGCCCAGGGAGGCTCTTGTGGGATTGATTGAGTTGCTCCATGACCCACACTTTGGGGTACCTCCTGCATGCAGGGTGAAGGACTCACAGAGCGGAGAGGACCTCAGGGCGTGGCTCCATTGTGGGTCCTCCCTGTAAATCACTCTGCCGAGCCACATGCTGAACATGCTCCAAGTTTTGTGCCTAGGCCCTGACCTGAATGTCACCTCCATGAGTCTTAAATCACTTAGACACTTTTCAGTACTGTATTACTTAGTTTCACCTACTTTGTGTTCCATTGTATCTATCCCCACCCCTAGGCCCACATGATATTGGCCCTTTCACTTGCACAAACCCTAGGGGTGGCTGCTGGCAGAAACCACTAGCTGTGAAAAAGGAGGCCTTAGTTGGCCTTTTCACTCAAGATTGGAACTCTACCATTTGAAATACACCTTTACTTCCAGACTTAGGTTAGTTCATGGAGACAAGAATCTCATAGATTTGTCTTCCCAGGCTGGTGTTTGAACCATTTTCCTCTCATATCTCAAGCTCCTGAACATCTAGGATTGTAGGGATAAGACACCAGCCTCCAGATTCAATCCTCTCTTGATTCCTGTGCATCTATCTGTCCCATACCTTACTGTGAATATTTTAGAAATCTGAAGAATAAAATAGACTTATGTAGATAACAGTTTTGGAAATTCTAATTCTCAGATTGGTGTTGAGGGTCATCTGTCTGGCCTTGGGTTAGGGCTGTCTAGCTGCAGGAGTGATATGTTTCTATACTTGCTGGGAAAAGAAGATGCCACACTACTGGACTAAGCAATGACCGTTTTCCCTCTTTCCATGTGGACTTGCAGACATAGGGCTTCTGTTTGAATGCATAGAAAGTGCTGACCTCACCCTACCCACTGGGTGCCTGGCTGTGGGACTTAAAGGGTTGATTCCAAATTCCAGCTGTATTTCTACCTCAGTTGCAACTTGACTTAGGAGAGAAAGTAATAGGGACTGACAATTCAGTTTTTGAATAACTTGGTGAAAAGTCTTGTTTTCAAAGGGCCACAGGAGTGGAATAGAAGCTAGGAAGGAAGAAGCAAGTGTTGCTTGTGGGTTCAATTGTGAATGTACCTTTATTTCTACTCTCTCAGACTTCTGTCCTACTTGTTTATACCCTCTAACCTATTTCATTCATTTCTCAATGTCTGAATAAATACCTCTCTTTGCACTGATCTTTCTTGCAAGTTGTCAATTCCTTGACATTCTTCTTAATTTCAGAGTCAACTTTATCCCCAATGTATCCAATTAGTGTTAGACTTGTTATCACACAAATGAGTGTTACTGATTAGTCTTTCCGGAGTGTGATGTGCATGCAGGCATGCGCGCGCGCACACACACACACACACACACACACACACACACACACACTCGCTATTCATGCATCCCGAGGATTTCCAACAGCCACAGGGTTTTATATATTACATTCTGATGCTGTTTTAGAGGGGAGTGGGACTCTCTACTTGATCCATCTAAGAACCCACACAAAATGTATGTGCTCAATTGATCAGCTGCCAAAGCAGAGGCCATAACCTTAAAAACAGAGATATGTACCAGGTACCAGCCTCTTTGGGTGGAGGAGACCATGGGTCAGGGAAGGAAGAAAAGAGAAGACAGATGATCAAAAAAATAATGTGTGTGTGTGTGTGTGTGTGTGTGTGTGTGTGTGTGTGCGCGCGCAGATGCCATACTAACAGCCAGACTGTCAGTCTCATATAAGTCCGCCCCTTAGCTAGGGAGGGTTGGGGAACAAGCCCCATGGGAAAGGGGGAGGAGGACACTGGAAAGGCCCACTACCCCTCCAAGCCACACAGGTTCCAGTCACAGTCATCTCTTGCCATAACTTTTCAATTCTATTAGGAAAAAAATCACTGACAGAAAAAAATGGTACAACTTTTTCTAATGGTAAATAAAGAAAGGCAGACCCAATTTTCTAGGTACTATGAACATATGGTGATTAATAAGTAGACCCTTCTGGAAACATAGGCCATTAAGAGGTGATCTATGGTCAGGATGCAGCACTCTTCATTGTGATTGGCACAGAGGATGAGATGGCTAGTTATGAATTCACCTGAATTCAGGTGAACGAGTAGACTCGATATAATAACGTTTAATCTGGATAAAGTACACATCGTTTGAGATGAGATGGTGTTAAATGGTTGCAGGCGGAAACCAACGGGGCAAGAATTCTTGCCCCTTTACTAATCGTTGCTAGTATGTCAGGAAGCTGAATGAAAGGAAGGGTCTGCCAGACAGTATTAGATTTGACCACCATGGACTCCACCTCAAATATAAAGTCCAAAAGAATCTGGAAGACCATACATGGCAAAATCAAGTAACCTTTCAAACAATATACCTATTGTTTCCCACAACTCCTAAATGGAAAACAAAAATGAATTTTAAAGTATGAGAAAAGAAATAGACTCAACTAAGAGATAAGGTTTTTTTTTAACGGTAAGTGTATTTTTCCCTCACCTAAATCTAAGGAAACTTTTTAGCTTCTACTTCTTTTTGCAAGTTAAATTCAGAAATAACAGTATAGAGATGGGAAGAATGTGTGGCAGTTAATAAAACAATTAAGTTTACTGATACATAAGGGATATTTTGAGTAACCTGTCTTCTGAGGATTTTTACTTAAAAACATTTTAGTAAGCTGCGCACAGTTGGCTCACACCTGTATTCCTAGCTACTCATGTGGATGATATCTGAGGATTATGGTTCAAAGCCTACTCAGGCACAGAAAACTGCCTGGGACACGTATGTCCAATTAACTACCAAAAGGCCAAAGTGAAGGTGTGGCACAAGTGGTAGAGCACTAGCGTTGAGCAAAAAATACCTAAGGGACAGCACCCAAGGGCTAATTTCAAGCCCCAGTACCAGCACCAAACCAAACAAACAAAAAGACTTACTTTTAAAAAGTAAAATTTCGAGAGCAAAGGAAGGGGTGGCATTGTCTAAAAGAAATGTACTCATTACCTGAAAGGAAGGGGTGGCATTGTCTAAAAGAAATGTACTCATTACCGGACTGTAACCCTTCTATACATCACCTTTATACTAACAATAAAAATATGTTTAAAATGAAAAAACAAAAACAAAATACATATGCATGTACATTATATATAAACATTTTCTATTTTAATACATATATAATGTACTTTCATATATTATAATGTATTTACATATATATGTATGTGTTATATATTATGTATGTAGGTATGAAAACATCACAGCAAACCCACTAAAAACTTTATTAAGGAGAAGAGAGTGGGTTTGCAAAATAATAATAAAAGAGGTGATTTTGATCACCAAGTCTATCAAATGCATGTGATGAAACTCTTTTACACAATTCATACTCATTTAAAAAAACACAGGTGCACTGATAAGGAAAATTGAAATATTTTCAGCTGATCATAGGTGTGGAAATCCAAGACCCATGATAGATACCTGTTGTCTGTGTGTTCTCCACACAGCATAGTTCCTACCTCAATTTTTAGCCAACTTTATTTCTCAGTGCTCAAGGATACCTTTAATTGGTCCTAAAAAGTTTGAACAGGCTGCATTACTCTGATGGTGATAGTCAAAAGTTCTGTTCCCCAAGAAACAAATTTGTGATCAAAATAAATGACGGTGGCTAGAGTAAGCATGATTCTGAGATGCTTGGCATTACACAGCATCTGAACTTCACGAGGTCCAGTAATTCTCTATGAGCTCCCATACTGAAAAAGGAATATTTCCATGATAGAAATCAATCCAGTCCTGTTCCTTCATCAGGCCATAAGACTCAGCCTGAGTATGATGATCTATCTATCCATCCAAAAGTCTCCAATATTCTTACTAGTATAAACAATTGGTTTCTGTAATCTTACCTATTCAATGGGCTGAGATTTGAGGACTACAATTCAAAGCCAGTCTGGGGGGAAAAAATCTATGAGAATCTTTTCTCCAATTAATCAGCAAAAATCCAGATCTGGAGGCATGGCTCATGTTCTATAACACCAACATGAGTAAAAGAGCATACAGTCCCAAGTTCAAATGCCAGAACTAGAACAAAAGAGGGGATAAGGAATCATGGCTTCATAGAGCTACTGACATGATGCTCATTTGTAAATAACTTCAAATGGAAATTTTAAAGCAATGTGTAGTGTATCCTTGTAATATAGAAAACAACAAAGTCAAAAATAGCCAGAGTACTCAGTGTACATATATGATAAAGGAAGTGGGAAACGTGAAATGAATATGGGGTTGGGGGAAGAAATGGGAAATGGAGATGAAAAGAATTATTCTGATCAAGGAACAAGGGACACTTAGATATATACAAATTGTGATCATCTTGTACAACCCTTTAAAATTCAGAACATGAAAAACAACAACAGAGTTAATAAACAAAAAGCTGTCATACATTATAACAACACATAATAATATACAACAGTAATAATTTTGTGGGACTAGAGATTGCCAGGCGAGAGTTCTGCCAAAAAGGACAATATTTAATAGGAAAACCATCACTGCAGCACTGGTCACATGATTCTAGTCTTCCAGTAGAAAATAAATGTAGATAATTAGATTGCATTAGAACATACAAGCTAATGCCATGGCGCATGACTGCTGGTATCTGATGCCCCTGCTGGCATAACACAAAGCACTCCTCAGCACCAACGATTATCTCCTGGGTTTAATAGTGCATTAAATCTATTATCAGTCTTTACACACAGAAGGAGGAAAATACTGGACTCCACAATAGGTCTATAGAGAGGGTTGTAGGTATTTCATAGTCTTCTCCCAATAGAGTGAGGATATTCTCTCAGTGACATAAATAACCACAATAGTACAGAGAGTGCTGCTCTTCCATCTGTCTCCAACACAGCAGCACACGGTTCCTTGGAAATGTCTCCAGCACTCTCTCCAGTACTTCTGGAGGCTAGATCCTCAGGCCAAGGATGACCACAGCTCAAAGGAAAATATAGCTCTTTGGCCCTGAGAGAGAGAGAGAGACAGAGAGAGCAAATTGCTAGAACTGGGAAGTGGACCTTCCAGCCTCAGCCAAGGAGAACAAAGATCAATCATCCCAACTAAGCTCTTTCCAAATCTAGCCCTATGAAGTCAAAGCTACTCATTATAGTGTTGCTTATTATACACATCCATGGATAACTGAAAGAGGCTCCAACATGTACCCAGATTTTGGACTGGAATGTCTAGAATTGTCAAGTCTCTCTATCACTGTGTGTTAAAGACATTGGAAGTGGAAGCCATGCATCTCATTTCAGAAGTCACTAGATGGAGGGAAATGGTGTCCAAGGAGCTGACCTTATACTTAGTAACTTTGTTCACATCTGATTTTGATGGAAGTGGGAAGTGGTATTGTGGCTCAAGTGCTAGAATGCTAGCCTGGGATTTTCTAATCCCAGTCTTCAATGAAAGATGAGACCTGATAGTACAGTACACTCTGTGTCTTCCAGGAACAACATACCACAAGTTGCCTGTGGTGTTTATTAAAGAAACGTGCAATATTTAAATCTACTGCACCAAAGGCATATGTCTTTATATTTTATAACTATGATCATGCTCTTGAAATCAAAGCTCAAAAGTATGCTTTGACAGCTGTAAATGCAATTAGAAAACGAGAGCTGAATAATTGGAATTTCCATAGCCCTCGAATATGTGGCGAATATGGTCATTTTGTTTAATATCTACCTTGTTTTGTGAATAAACCTTGGACAACTGTGTATCTTCTTCACACCCTATTTTGCTAATCTTCATAGTAGTAGTAAGAATCCTATCTCCTTAGCAGATAGGAGAGACTTAATGAGATGAAATACATAAAGTCATCAGAATACTTGATATATGATATAGAAGTGCTCCAAAAATAGCTAACTATTATTTTATTATTGATATGATTACATACTCCTTTCATAGAGCCAGAGTGTCCAGCAAATAATTGTTCATGACAGTTATAGTTTTTCTTAAGATTTGGGGGTATGCTGTTGCTGTATAATAAATGATCATACAGTTCAATATGGCATAAGTCACAGGTCAGGAGGTCAGATATCCAAGGGGAGTTGAGACTTAGGATTTCACATTGCTAAAATGAAGGTATTGGCTTCTCTGAACTCCTAAGCTCTGAAGAAGAGGTTGCCTTCTAGTTTACCAAAGTTAAGGGCAGAATTTAGTTCATTTCTATCGCATTGCCAATATCCATGCTCTTGCTGGCTGTCAGTGGGACGAGTTCTTGGAATCCCTTGTTTTATTATTCCCCTTCATTTTCAAAACTAGCTATGATACCTTGATTATTTTTCACATCTGAAATCTCTCTACTTTCCTCTTCTACTAATCAATTTAAATTCACTTTTAAAGATCTGTGTGGTCAGGTGGAGCCCATCAAATCATGTCCCCATCTTAACATCAATTGATTAGTAACCTTACTCAGGGTAAAACACCTTGGACCATTTGACTTACTCTAATTGATGGAGCAGTACTGAGGGGGAGGAAAGGAACTCATGAGGGCCACCATATAATTCTGTCCCCCTGGTTCTTCTCACCCATACTTCATCTCCCTCTTCCTAGAGTTCCCAGTGGCCGCATGTCATTACCACACCAAAGTCTAGATTGTCATTGAAATTTCATCAAAACTCATTTCCTGGTCATCAAAATCAGATGTGAACAAAGTTCCTGAGTATAAGGTCAGCTCCCTCCATCTAGTGACTTCTGAAATGAGATGCACGGCTTCCACTTCCAATGTCCTCAACACACAGTGATAGAGAGACTGACAATTCCAGACATTCCAGTCCAAAAAGGGGTGGGGAAGAGTGAAACAGAGTCAGCTGCCCAATCACTTTCAAAAGGAGCTGGGCAGCAAAAAGCTGGTGGCTCACACCTGTCATCCTAGCTACTCAGGAGGCTGAGATCTGAAGATTGCAGTTAAAAGCCAGCCCTTGCAGGAAAGTCTATCTCCAACAAACTACTCAGAAAAAGTGGGAAGTGGTATTGGGGCTCAAGTGCTAGAATGTTAGCCTTGAACAAAAGAAGCTATGGACAGCACTGAAATATTATGCCTAGGTCAATAAGTTCATCCCGATTCACCTTTATAGTCTTTCCAACTTTGGACCCTCTCTCCACATATACTCTCCAATTCCCTGTCAGCATGAACTGGAAGCATCACAGTTCTTCTAGTTGATATCATACCTTCTGTAGGTTAAACCTTCTATGGTTTTCTAGAAGTTGAGTCCAGTTAGATAGAGTTTTGAAGTCCTAAGGAGAATCAGCAGTTTCCCCAAGGCCAGACTCTCAAAAGAGGCCACCATGAGCCCTCAGACCAAAGAGACTCACTGCAGGTGAGGAAATGAACTAATTATACTACTGTATTGCAGTGGGGGGGGAGGGGGAATCCCTCAACATGACTCCTCACTTCAATAATTAGCTTGGAGAACTCACAGGGCTCAGTATATAGTCATACTCACTGCTATGATTTTGTTTTTATCTCCAAGGATGCAAAGCAAAATCAGCAAAGGTAAAAGGCACATGGACAAAGCTTCGAGTAAGCCAGGGTGGGGCAAGCTTCTAGTGGAGTCACATAGGGTGTACCCGGATTCTTCTAGCGCTGATGTGACATCATGCATGGAATGTCTTGTACCAGGGCAGCAAAGCAACCCAACCAGAGTTTGCAGTGACGTCTGGTCACATAAACACCCTCTGCCCAGCACACGCTGAAACTCACAAGGAAAACAAGTCTCAACACAAACTAAACTGCTAACGTAAACAGGCTTGGCAGTGTGAGAAACCTTTATGATTTAGGGGCAGGGGAGTCCTCCCCCAAAGCAATGGCCAACGCTACAAGCAGGCCTTTCTAAGGAAGTGGATTCAGGCCTTGCCAACTCTCTTGAGTAAAACAGCTGTCACGGAGCATGTAATAGGATTCAGAGGCTTGAGGTCTCTGGCATCTTTGTATTTGGTTATGTGTCCTATTCTAATTTTCAGTAAGTGTCTCCTTCCCTCCCAATTAGTGCCCTAACTTTAATAAAAGAGATATTGTGGCTGGGGTTGTGGAGTACTTGCCTAGCATGCACAAGGCCAAGAGAAAGAGAAAAATTGATTTTAAGATTCCATTTGCATTGTGACTTGGCCATTACAGAGTAAGTGGCTGGGCATGGTTGACTGCTATAGGGTTTGGGAGAAGCTCTTGGCACATGGAAGAAATAAGAGAGAAAAAGAGACATAAAATAAAGATGTCTCCTATCTATACAGCTTTTAAATGCCCACCTGGACTCACATAGTCGGAGAAGCCTTCAAATAAGCTGAACCCATAATCTAACCCTTCTCTTGAAATATGAAGGACAGTCTATTTTATTTTATTTTTTTTTTTGGGTCCGGTCGTGGGGCCTGAACTCTGGGCCTGGGCACTGTCCCTCAGCTCTTTAGCTCAAGGGTAGCGCTCTACCACTTGAGCCATAGCACCACTTCCGGCTTTTTTTTTCTTTATGCTTATGTGGTACTGGGGAATGGAACCCAGGGCCTCAGGCATGCGAGGCAAGCGCTCTACACTGAGCCACCTTCCCAGCCCCAAGGACAGTCTATTTTAATGTTAATGTTAATTATTTTTATTTTTATTGTAAAAATAGTGAACAGAGGGGTTACAGTTACATGAGTAAGGTAATGAGTGCATTTCCTATCAAGCATTGTTACCTGCTCCTTTGTTTTCCCCCTACCATCCCTTCCCTCCCACCTCCCCACCTCCCCCTTCACCCCCACCAAGTTGTAAAGTTCATTTTCAACATAGTGTCTTGCACAAAGGACAGTCTTAAGGAGATATTTAACTATGTTGAAATTTCTGAGAATATAGCTACGGTCCGAGACAGAAGGAAATTCTCTTATTTTGCTTGAAACTTCACTAAGAGTGCTTCATAATTTTTTTAAAAAAATCACACTTCTTTTTTTTTAACCAGTCCTGGGGCTTGAACTCAATGCCTGGGCACTATCCCTGAGCTCCTCTTGCTCAAGGCTAGCGCTCTACCATTTGAGCCACAGCACTACCTTTTCTGCTTATGTGGTAATGAGGAATTGAACCCAGTGCTTCGTGCATGCTAGGCAAGCACTCTACCACTAAGCCACATTCTCAGCCCCCCAAAAATCACATTTCTATTGACAAAACTAATACTTGAGTAAGAACAATTAACACGTATATCACCAGACTATATTTGTAGCTGGACATTCTCTCTCTCTCTCTCTCTCTCTCTCTGCTATTTCAAACATACAATTTGGACACAACAATTTTCATCTGAGGTTAAGTTCATGCGTGAATATCCAGCTACTAGGGAAGTAGAGAAGATTGGGAAATTCAAGGCTCGAGGCCTGACTGGGCAAAAAGTTAGCAATTAGCAAGAACCTATCACACACACACACACACACACACACACACACACAGCGCATAGTGGTAAAAAGTTAGCAATTAGCAAGAACCTATCACACACACACACACAACGCATAGTGGTAAAAAGTTAGCAATTAGCAAGAACCTATCACACACACACACACACAGCTCATAGTGGTATATGCCTGTAATCCAAGCTTCACAAAAATCAGAAGTAGGAAAATCATGTTCCCCAAGGGTGGCCTGGACAAAAAGTAGCAGATCCTATCTGAAAAATAATCGAAACAAAAAGGACCAGGAACATGGTTCAGATGGTTGAACACCTGCCTACCAAGCATAAGACTCTGAGTTTTAACTCCAGTACTGCCCCCAATTATATTTTTAAATTTGGATGTCCCTCTCATAATTTCAACTTCACGCCTTTCAAGTATATATATGATTTCAGTATTATTTTTGAGCGTTGGGAGCTAGTGATAGCTACCAAATACAAGCTAGCATTTTGCTTATAAGAATTCAACTCCAAATGCCAAAAGAACGGCTTGGACATAGAGGAGAGGCTTGGATAATAAGAGGCCACGGATAAGATGTGGGCTTGTAAGAAGACCACACCTTGTGCATCAAAAAGTTCTTTTGAAATTAACAATAAACTACAATACACATTGCAGCTATCAGCTGTGTTAAGTGCAAATAAAAGTCTCTTGCAGTGGACTGAAGATGATAGCTGTGGCCTGAGAACAGCTGGATTTCTAGCCTAGGCAGTAATTAGGCACAAATAGGCCAGTGCCCTTTCTGAGCTTTTATCATCTGAGTGAGAAGCCCCGCATGCACTCCTTCGCCAGAGCCTCTTCCCACTCCTCAAACTTCTGTGCTTCTCCAGGGCAATGGTGTAGTTATGAGGGCTCCCTTATTACTAAAATTATAAGGTTTTTTTTCATGCTGAAAAAGAACTTTACCGGGCTGGGAAGGTGGCTCAGTGGTAGAGCGCTTGCCTTGCATGCATGAGGCCCTGAGTTCGATTCCTCAGCACCACATAAGCTGGGGAAAAAAAAGCCGGAAGTGGCACTGTGGCTCAAATGGTAGAGTGCTAGCCTTGAGCTGAGGAGCTGAGGGACAGTGCCCAGGCCCAGAGTTCAGGCCTCATGACCGGACCCAAAAAAAAAAAAAAAGAACTTTACCAAGTTTGTTATTTCTCTTGTAGTGCTTTAATTACATAAATTACATAGGAGTTGATGATTGTCCCATTAATCTTTCTCCTAAGCCCTGTTATTTTGTACCATAGTATCTCATAATAAAATGATTTTTAGGAACACTATTCTGCATTGTAGGAGATATATATATATATATATATATTGAATTTTATGTTATATTGCTTAATTAATAATAATTGTTAGATACATAGCACATATATGTGTGAATATGCATAGGTATGTATATATCATACATCTTCATCGGTTGTTTTAGTGATACATTTTCTCACAGGACACTGAACAGGTGTTAAAAGCAACATTTTTAAAGGAGAAAATTGGAAACAGACTGAGAAACCTAAACACAATGATTTCCAAGGCCTTCCACACCTGGTAGCAGATTCCCTGGGCAGGGTCTTTATGTTTGTTATGTATGACTAACAAATCTCCCCAAATTAGTACCTGTATCTGCTCTCACAGTTCTAATGGGTCATGAATGTGGATAGGAAGGTGTTGGTAGCTAGTGTTCGCCCCGTGGTAACTGGGGGTCTCTAATCGGAGCTTAAAACAGGGATCGAGACCCTCTGAAGGCCATTCTTTGCAGGCCTGGTAGTCCATGCTGGTTGCTGGCTTTTGGCTAAAACACCCACATGTAGCCTCTCCTGTGACCTGAGCTGCTTTGTAAGTTGGCAGGGATCTAAGGACCAGTGTCCAAGAAAGCCATGCAGAAGACATATTGCCTTCTATGGTCTGTCTTCCAAGTCTACATCATTAAGATCCTTGCATTCTATTTGTCAAGGTGATAGAGGTCACATGCATAGGAAACGAAAGGCCCGATTCCTCCTTAATTGATGACATCTTTGCCTTGCCAGACAACTAGGCAAATCCGTGGCCTCTCATCTTTCCAATCTCCAAGCAAAGGTTAGGGTAAAGTATGGCTAGAGATTTTTTGGGGGAGGGGTCCGGTCGTGGGCCTGAATTCTGGGCCTGGGCGCTGTCCCTCAGCTTTTCAGCTCAAGGCTAGCGCTCTACCACTGGAGCCACAGCACCACTTCCGGCTTTTTTTCCTTTTTGCTTATGTGGTGTTGGGGAATTGAACCCAGGGCCTCATGCATGCAAGGCAAGCACTCTACCACTGAGCCACCTTCCCAGCCCTAGAGATTTTTTTTTAACTTAAAAAAAAACATTTGATTGGGTACTAATGGCTCATACCAGTAATACTAACCACTTAGGAGGCTGAGATCTGAGGATCCTAGTTTGAAGCCAGCCAAGGCAGGAAACTCCATGAGACTTTTCTCCAATAAACCACCAAAAAGTCAAAAGTGGAGGTGGAGCTTAAGAGTGCCAACCTTGAGTGAAAAAGCTAAAGGACAGTGCCCAGGCCCTGAGTTCAAACACCAGCACCAACACACACACACACACACACACACACACACACACACACACACACACAGATCTAAGTAAACTAAGAAAGAAACACAATCCTGTGAAAGAACTACAAATATAAAATAACAACAAATCTATTCTGAATTATCACAGTGACTGAAATTTCAGAGGCTGAGACAAATATTTAATTTATCTGGAAATAAGAACCTCGAGAATTTGTTGAAGTGGAAGAAGAAGGAGACTTCAAAGAAGGGAAAGAAGGTGAAG
>NW_012267309.1:634393-659268 GCF_000151885.1 Dipodomys ordii
GAGAGGAGAGGAGAGGAGAGGAGAGGAGAGGAGAGGAGAGGAGAGGGAGGAAGGGAAGGAGGGGAAAGATGCCCAACTATTTAGCTGTTTCTTTTGAGTGAATAGTTTGCCATACTGGATGAATTGACTAAGCCAACTTCCTCTAGTCCTGTGGGTTCTCCCTTCTGGGGCTAGATGGAATAGGGTGGTCAGATAGGTTATGGTAAAGAATCATAGAGCCTATGTCATCCCAGCAAAACCCATCAGGACACCGCTGCCTTTGAAGTTCGCTTTGCACACAGTAGGTGCTTGTCAGAGGGTGACTTGGGATGTGCCTTCTCTCCGTGGCAGTGAGCACGGCTGGCCAAGCTCCAGCTGCCTGGCCAGCCCTTGCCAGCAAGTCATGGCATGTGATGTTCGGAACAATTCTGCATTTTCTACACTCGCGATTACCATCAGCACCAGGGTAAGACTGAGAAGCCAAACAACCGTGTCTTCAGATGCTTTCAACTAAACAAAAACCTTCATGCTCAAAACAGCTGCGTTCCTGTTTACAATCTGGAATTTGCATCCTGTGTTAACCTAGAAGCAAAGCGTATTGCGACAGCAGTCCCGGAAAAACGAGCTTCGTAATTGAATCTTCAGAGGCTGAGAACACGATGTGACATTTTACCTACAGGGCACTTGACAACGTCAACATGTCTCATTTTCATTCCACTCTCATTACCTCTCTGGCCTACTGTTTGAAAATTTCATAATACTATATGAAAACAGCATTCAAAATAGCCAGAAAGCCCAACAGAGACCAGGAGACTGGTGAAAATGCAAAAAAAAAAAAAAAAACCCTTGTGATCAGGGTATTTTGGGGAGATACAGCTTTAAAAAACTTGTTTTTAACTTTCCATCTTCAACTTCCTCCATATAGCTCTTTAAGATTCCCAGGTTCCCCGCTCTGTTTCTTAGGAAAGACTCTGGCCTTGCAGCTCTAATGGTGTACCATGGGAGGAAATCTAATGGTGTGCCAGAAGACACCCCCTGTGTCTCATCTAGCTACACTAGCATGGACCTGACCCGTCCACTACAAGAGCCACTGGGAATCTTATGCCAATCTTTTATGTATTTCTTTCTTTCTAGAAAACCATGTCTGGACAGTGATCTAGATGTGCCCCACTTGGACATAAGTGGATATTTCTTTTCTGGAATGCACGAGTTCATATTTCACTCCCTGGTTAACATGTAATCTATTTCTAGCCTTGTTTTCCAAAGTACAGGTTCTCCATATTACATGAGATTCTGTCCTTACAGACTAGACGTTAATCTCAATTTTTATTTCCAGGAATTAGTCTTCTTCCTCCAGCTGGTACTTTTTTTTTTAGGAATTTGCAGTATTTCCCCCCTAATGCTGTGAAGGAAAGAGTTCAGATAGGAGAATAGAGGAAAAGAAAGAGAAGAAACTTAAAGAAACATAGACATCATTTTGCAAAATGACTAATTCCATTGGTCCCAAAGTCTCAGAAGGTTCCAGACCATTTCTCAATGAGCTGAGAAGTGACTGACAAAAGGGATGGGGTGGAAATTTCTCTTTCATTAAGGATTGGGCTATATTAGCTGGGTAATGGCACCAGGGGGACATGCCTGGCTTCTGATACACAGCCCAACCCTAGCTCTGCCCCAGGGTAAATTCAGAAAGCAAAGTCAGGTCATCTTCATGGCACTTGTGATGGGAACCTTGATGTTATCTGGCCATAATGGATTTCTAGTGTGTTGCCCTCAGCTCTTTTCTGGATGAAGCTGATGTTGCTTTCAGACCTGAGATATCCCTAATTAAGTACATCAAGCCTATCATCCAGGTGACCTAATGAGGAAGCAGAGTTGCATAAGAAAACATCCCTCCTACGCCTCCCCCTCCACCTCCACTCTTGGGCCTTAGAAAACAGCTCACTTCAAAACATTACTCAGATCTCCCTTCTTTTGTACCTGTGAAATCAGGAATCCCAACCATGGCAGAGCCAAGCGCAGTGGCTCTGAGTCAGGAGAAGCTAGGGTTTGGGGTTTTTTTTTGTTTAAAATTTTTTTATTGTGAAAATACTGTACAGAGGGGTTACAATTACATGGGCAAGACAACGAGTACATTTCTCATCAAGCATTGTAGCCTCCTCCTTTGTTTCCCCTTCCCATCCCTTCCCATCCTCTCCCCGCCCCCTCCCACCTGATCCTCCTCCCCCCACCCACCAAAGTTGTAAAGTTCGTTTTCAACATAATGACTTGTACATCTCATTGTTGCAATGGGTCCACTTGAATCCCTATTTAAACCATTTGTTTTTTTCCCTTCCCCTTCACAAATTATAATAACATCAAATACAGTGAAAGCAGGGGTTATACTGTGGGGGAGGGACATACAAAGCAACAAAGAAATAATCTTATAATTGTGTTAGAAACAATCGCATGAAAGAAAAAAAACATTTGAATACATATCTTAGGGTTCATTTCCCTAACATTAACTTATCTGACCTTTTCTGCTTGACTCAGACATATACTAGTTAAAAAATTATATTAAGCGAAGAAGCTAGGGTTTAATGACTTTCAAACCAATCTACCCCTTGGAGGACTTTCCCTCTGACTTAGAATTTTGAGAGAGTTGAGACCTTTTTGGTGTGTGTATGTATCAGTACTGGGGGTTGAACTCAGGGCCTGGGCAGTGTCTTTTAGCTTTTTCACTCAAGTTTAGTACTTTACTACTTGAACTAGACTAGTTTTACTTCCAGCTTTTGGTAGCTAATTAGAGAACAGAGGCTCGTGGACTTTCCTGTTTGGACTGGCTTCAAAGCTTGATCATCAAATCTCACCCTCCTGAGTAGCTAGGATTACAGGTGTGAGCCACTGGCACCCAGCTAGTCTTAAACTTTTACTTTATTGAATCAAAAGATACTTGGCTTTCTTGGCACAATTTTCATCTTTGATTTATACATGTAAATTTGTATTATATATAACAAATGTTTCATGTTAATGAAAAGTGATTCCATTTCAATGTAAGTAACCCAAGCACAGGCTTGAGGTATGTGGTAGAAATGAGGTCAGAAAATAATTCTGATTTTGATCGGAAGAAGTTTAATATTTTGAAACTGAATGTTGGAAAGTCATTGAAGGAACAGGCTGAAGGATGTGATTTTTGGAAGGACTATCAGAACAATAAGAATTATTGCTTCTGAAGCTGTTGCTTGAGCCAGGCTCAGCCAGGTTTAGTTTAGCTACCCCAACATATCAAGATGTGACTCTTGATAACACAAGAAGCCAGAAGAAGGACCCTGAGGAAGCAGGAAGAGAAACCCAGAATACTCCCTAACCCCAAACAAGGGAGAAGTCACTGAAAGATCCCAGCCCTGGTCCTCCCTCAATGAGGACCCAGCAAACTGATTTCATGAAAACCAGAGCGTTAGAGACACTGGTTTTGTGGGTTACAGAGTCTCTACCACAACTACTCAGTTCTGCCATGATAGTATTAATGCAATCCCAAATGATGTGTGCTAAGTAAAAATCATAGGGAGACATTGTTGTAGGATCCTGAACTGGCTCCAACCAGCTAGACTAAAAATGGAGTCACTTATGCTCAAGTTCCAGGTTACCAAATGCAAACTAAATTGCTCATCTGATTTTTCAAGACATCCCAAAGTAAAAACCAAATTTTCCAAACAAGCCAATTTCAATTAGTAATGTCTCTACTTCATGGACTTTTCCTGTCCGTGCTGGCTTCAAACCATGATCCTCAGATCTCAGCCTCCTGAGTAGCTAGGGTTACAGATACGAGCTATCGGCATCTGATTAGTCCTTATAGTTCTAAAGGCAAAGAAGTTCGAAACTAAGTAACCACAGTGAGGAGAGCCTTTTGCTGGTGTCCCAAGGCAGGTCAGGGCATCTCATGTTGAGACAGATCTTGGATGACAAAGAGAGCCAGCTTCCTCCTTTAGTAAAGACATTTCCTTCATAACCCATTAATCAGTGAATGGTTTCATCCATCTCATCTCTCAAATAACACTAACAAAGGGCTTTGGAGATTGAGTTTACACACATGAAATTGAGGGGGAAGATTTGAACAATTGTGAAGAATCCTAACTTACAGAATTGCTTTGAGAACTATATAAGTTGATTGATATAAATGCTGGGAGCTGACAAATTATAAGCCTTCTACATTAGATCAAGGGTCAAGGGCAAGAATTATAGTACAGAAGATGAAGATGAATGCCATCCTATCTGATTTCATCTCTTCCCCATGGGAGTGTTGGGATGGGCTTGTGCTAACTTTCTCAAAGCTTGCCATTTTTATAACAGAGCTTCTCTCCCAATAAATGCCATTCATTTAAAGGGGAAGGGGCATATTTAGTTCAAGATTAGACTTGCCTCTCTGGCAAAAGGCACAGCAAGAAGACATCTAGCCTCCCCCCTGCCCAGGTATTTCTTTTCTAAATGGATGGGGGTTTAGCTCTTCTTGGAGTAGCCTGTAGATGTCTTTGAGTCCTGGATCTTGTCAGAGAAGAGCAACTCATCCCACACATCTCTTGCCTCTTCTCTCCCTCTGTCCTTTCTCCCTCCCTCTCTTCCTTCTATTCTTTGTAGCTACATGAGTGTGTGTGCACACTGGTTCTGGGGCTTGAAGTCAGGGCCTCATGCTGTCGCGACTTTTTACCCAAGTCTGGCACTCTATCACTTGAGTCACACATCTGACTTTGTGATGGTTAATTAAAGATGAAAATCATATAGACCTTGCTGCCTAGACTGACTTTGCTTCTCAAACCTTACATCTCACCTTGCTGAGTAGCTTCCTTCTATTCTTGATGCTTGTGGCTCTAAACCAAATCCTAGTAGAAGTTCTACATTAATTTATTTATATATTCATTATTTATGTATTCATCTTCTGTGAAGTTTGAAACATTCTAATTAAAGTTATATCCCTCCAAAGTCTCCACACCACCACTGCTGATGGCTATGGGATCTGTGTCAGGTCAAGTGACCTGTGGCGAGTTGTCACTGGTCAATTTTCCTGGCAAGTTAGGTTTCCACTCTCCCACCATCAATGTTTCTTTTGAGCTCAGGGCACTCAAGCCTAGACATCCATATTCTGTCTCCAACTTCAGTCCACCCAGTGGTCCATGCTTATCAGGGGCACATGGGTTGGGGCAAAGCAGTGAACTCTCTGGAGTTACACACAGCTTTATTGGATCAGAAAGCCTGTTCCTTGTACCATTGCACCTTCTAGCAGGAGGGATGATAAAGATGACAAAGAGACAGAGAGAGAAGAGATGACAATCAGTCAAGGTGGATGGCTGGGCTTATCCAACACTTCTCATAAGGACTAGAGAAGATGGCATAGATTTATTTAAAGCTATGAGCTTGAAGGTGTCAGAGTCCAAAGATACCAACACATAACTACAGGAAAAGATCTGAAACAAAAGGACATGGAATTTAGTCCAGCTTCTCAGGCCAGTTCTCCTAGAAATGACTATTTCAAAAACAAATAGTTGAGAAAATCCAAGAGGAGTCCAGTGAACTTTCTGCACCAAGGAGGTAAAATCTGGAGTTCAGCCCCTTCAGAGGGCAGGAGAGTCTCATAAACTATCCAACATGGTTGGGGATTAGGCAGAAGGATGAACCATCTGTCATTTCTATCTTGCAAATGTTGAAGCCCAGCTCCAAATCACCTGTGAATCTGGAGCTTGGGGAACCTACATTGCTCAGGCTCCCACTGCTGGCTGGGAAGAAACACAAATCCTTCCTGGAGGTCAGTGACAGCAAACCATGGCTTCAAGTTCAAGCCTCGGGACTGGCACTAAATAAATACATGGATAAATTTAAAAAGGCCAACCTCTTTAATATGATGCAAAACTTCTTTGATTTATTACATATATAATTTATATATATAATATATATATTAAGTTAGGGCTGGGGATATTACTCAATGGTGAAATGCTTGCCTAGCATGCTTGAGTTTCACCTCCAGCACAATGAATAAATAATAAACAAATAAATGAAAATAGTAATGTTTGAGAGATATGGGAGAATTGCTGGGGTACACTGGCAGGATTCCCTCATTTTGGAGAGTGATAGAGGAAGTAATCATCCTAAAACCCAGACTGCCCCAGAGCCATTCAACTGTTCCCAGCTCCCTTGAACTCAGATGCACGGGGACACAGTACATGCAAAGCCCCCTCTCCGCATGGTTGCTGTTTCCTGAGGGATACAAGCTCATCTGTAAACCTCTGCTGTCCTGCCCTCGGTGCCTCTCCCCGTTCCCCACACAGTTACCCTGGTCTCATATGCTTTGTTGTTAGAGATCCAACCACAGTGGCTTGTGTTTGGGGGTTTGGGAAGCAGCTTATCACCTTGTTGAGTTAAAGATACTATTACAATTGTAAACTCAGTGTCCTCTAATTTTCCATATGTTGAAGGCTTGGTCCCCAGGCAGGGTTGTGGCGCTGGAATATGATGGAACCTTCAAGAAGTAGGGGCTTGTGTGTGTTGGGGGTGGGGGAGTTTTAGGTCATTGAGACAATGCCCATGAAGAAGAGGTGGGGATTCTGGTCTCTGTCTCTCTGTCTCTGTTTGTCTGTCTCTGTCTCTGTTCCTGTCTGTCTGTCTGTCTCTGTGCCTCTCTGTCTCTCTCTGTCTGTCTGTGTCTCTGTCTCTTTCTCTCTGTCTCTCTGTCTCTGTCTCTGTGTCTGTCTGTCTGTCTGTCTCTCTCTCTCTCTCTTCTCCTCTTCTCCCCCTCTCTCTTTTGTTCCCTGGCTCATGATATAAGAGGTTTTGCTTTACCACACACTCCCCCAAATGGGACAATGGCTCACAACCTAGAAACTCTAAACCTGTGAGTCAAAATACACTTTTTCATCTTATTTTGCTATCTCAGGTAGTTTGTTACAAAAACAGACAGCTGATTGAAATAGATGTATATTTCTGTGTATTCTTTTCTGTTTCTGAAAAGCATTCTGGTAATAGTGGGATTCTTATATCAGAACTAATGGGTTCTGTCAGATTTCTTCCCTAATGGCTACCACAATTACATGCCCATCCACAGAATCAGATAGTAATATTTTTCTAATCTTACATCCCATTATTTTTTCCTAAGTTGTTAACGTTTGGTAGTAAGTGTATTTTATTGCTTTAGTGTTAATTATCTTGACATTATTGAGGCTGACAGTCTTCTTTTAAGTCTAAGAGTATCTTGTTAAATTTATTTCTATCTGTTGCATAGCATTTGTTGTTACAAATTAGCAATTTCCCATTCGATTTCTGTTCACTGATATTATTTGTAAAGCTGTTTATTTATTGGGGTACAAATTATCTTAATTTAATAGGTTATATTTTAAAATTTGGGCTGTCGGATTTTTCCAAGCCTGCCATCCTATCCTATCACTTACAAAGATGATTTTAATTCTCTTAACCTAACCTTGGTATGAAATTTTTTTCTTTTTTTGTCCCATTTATTGCCTCCTCCAAAACAATGCTGCTATTAATAATAATAATGCTGTTGATAATGGTAGTAATTGGAGAATTACAGGAATATTTCAGTTACTTAATATTTCAAAACATAGATTTTTATAAACTACCTTCATTATCTTTTGATAGCTTCATTCTAGTTCTATTATTAGCTTTTATTAGAAATAGCTAAGAATTACTCAAATGTTATTTTTGAATCTGTTGATATACAGTTCTTTAATGCATGCACATAATGAGTTTGCTAGACATGTTAAATCATTTTTTTTCCTTTCTGAAATAAACCTTACTTGGTTGAATATAATTACTTTTAAAATTCACTAATATTCTTTTAGAGCTTTTTGTTCTTGCATTTATATACACAAATGGCATTGGTGCATTATTTTCCTCCTATTTGGCTCCTTTTAAAGTCAGATTTTGTACTTTGTGAAGTACAAAGTACATGAGAAATTGTTTTCTTTTTTTACTGTCTGCGATAGTTTGGATAACATGGACATTTCACCTTCCTACGCCTATAGATGTCCTGTCAGTTCTCAATCATGATACACTTCTTAAGGTGTATGGCATACTAGTACAGACTATTTTCCTAAGTGAATAAAGAGGTGCTTTGAGGAAGTGTTCTCTATAAAAAAATTAATGCAGGTTTTATTTGTAAAAAACATAATTTAAGCCAGGCACTGGTGGATCACTCCTGTAATCCTAGCTTCTTAAAATGAGATGTGAAGATTGTGGTTCAAACAAATATTTTTCGTCAGTGAAAAAATATTTCTAAGTGGTTTTGTTCAAACGTAAAACTGTGCCTTTGAGTCAATGACAGTCCTCAGAGGACCACATGACTCCTCAGTAACCAGAGCACTGCAAAACTCAAACTATGCAGCTGAGCTGCCTGAGACTCTCCTGGTTCACTGGGCCTAAGGAAATGGCCATTCAACACAGACACTTACTCATCTCTTCCCTACTTTGTAAGGCTCAAGTGAAGATAAAAAAGACTCCTATGTGAATGAGTCAGAGTGTCTCAAAGCAAGTTGCGTTCCTCATGTTGATCCTTCAGTATTGTGAAGGCTGCCAGCTTAAATATGACCTCTCTCTCTTGGGTGACCAAAGGGAATAACCATGTATGGTGTTGTTTGCAAAGGTTTCAGCTATGAAAAATGATTATTATTCTTGGCACACATGTACAATGGAATTATTTAATAGGTATGAGGTTCCAGGAAAACTAGATTTTCCAGTGAGTTCTCAAGCTAAAATTAGATGAAAGTTGTCCAACATTAGACCAATTCTTAAAGAATACACAATTATATTGCTAAGCTAGTCCACTTGAGAAAAATTAATGCAATTCTATGAATAGGACTAGAAAGCTCACATAAAATTATGTGATGTAGCTCTATTGCTTTATAGAATATAACTGATTCTCAGGGTAAAGAAATTTGTACAGTGTCTCCTTCCTTTGTTATGCAACTGATATGGCTTGGTTTCATTTATTTCTTTACTTGTTTATTCATTTATTTTGTTAGTGGTACTGGGGATTTAACTCAGGTTCTCCTGCTTGCTAGGCAAATATTGTACCACTTGAGGCATACCCTGGTCCTTTTGCTTTTAAATTTCTTTTTCAAAGAAGGTCTAATGCCAACTTTGGTGAGACTAGATTTGAGCTATAATCCTCCTACCTCTGCCTCCTGGCATATGGTTTAGATCTGAAAAAGTCTTCCAAAGGGTCATGTGTTAGATATTGTGTTGTCATTTAATGGCAATGTTAGACAGTAATAGAAGCTTTAGAAGTAGCTTAGAGGGAAGAAGTTAGAGCTGTACTCTTACAAAGGACACCGGGACCCTGACCCCTACCTATCTTTTTTTCCGATCCACCTCAAAGTAAGCAGCATTGTTCTACCACACACACCCTGCCACTATGGTCTGCCTCAATACAGGCCCAAAAAGTCCATGAGACCCAAGAGACTATGACCTGAATCTGCGATCAAACTGAATCTTGTCTTCTTTATTTGGTCACAGTGATGAAAAAGCTAACTAATGTAGTAAGTACACTAGAAATGGTGCTGTGAACACAGAAATGGTCCTTGCTCAAGGGAGGAAGGGAAAGATTGAAACCGATTATTAGGTAGTATTTTTCAAAGATGGCCATACTGTAGCTTTCTTTTAGAATATAAATTTCTCTTTTCCCCATCCAGATGTAAAACCTTTGCCCTCTCTCTTGTGACTTGTTTTGATGCTGGATAACTGTGAGTGTAAACCTTAAGAGTCAGCTGCCTCTGCTTTCATTGTGTGTAATATCCCACCTTAAAATCCAGCTGCCATATTGTAAGGAAGCCCAGATGTGCATCCCTGGCTGAGCACCCAGCCTCCAGCCGGCACCACCCTTGTCAAGGGCAACCTGTGATATGTATATCATGTGATGCAGAGGACAGAGAGTCACACGGGACCCCACAGAAAAGGGGCTCAGGACTTGGGCAGAAGCATCTTCAGACAAAGGAAGCAGGTGGCCCAGGGCATACTGTGAGAAACAGCCCAGCAAGTTACTTGCCCTCCACCCAGCTGCCCTGGGTGTCAGACTCAGAACATACAGAATAGACATGTGGAAATAGAAGTTTGTCTCTAGAAATAGCTCCAGAACTCATACATGTCTGGCATGTGTATGGCTCTTGTTTAACACCTGCCTCTGGATAGTGGCACTTCCTGGCACATTTGATGCTGGCTTTCCTGTCAAATTGTCTCTAATGAACTCAACACATGTCTATAGATGCTCCTCTGTCTGAGGGAGCTATGCCCCAGTAAGCTCATTTAAGTTGAATATATAATAAAGTGAAAAGATTTTAAGTTGAAAAAACATCTGAGATTCTGAAAAAAAAATACCTGAGGTACCAAATCAACTGTCCATCCTAGCTCAGTTTTACTTACCTTAACCACATTCAGAACCTCTGATGCATAAATTATCTTCTAGTAAAATACATGCAGAGATAGGTATCTTAATACAATTTTATTGTTACTATTTTATAGATGGAGGATGAGAATGCAAAAATACAAAACAGACTAAAAAAGGAAGGAGTAATCTGGGTGCCAGTGGCTCATGCTTATAATCTCAAAAGGCTGAGATCTCAGGATCACAATTGGAAGCCAACCCTGGCAGGAAAGCCTTGAGACTCTTATCTCCAATTAACAAGCAACACACACACACACACACACACACACACACACACACACACACACAAAAAAAAAAGAGAAAAAAAAAAAAAAAAACGGCTAAGAGATAGTGCCCAGGCCCTGCGTTCAAGCCCCAAACAGACATATGTACAAGGAATAACACAATAAACTGTAGATAATCAGTTGTTTCTCCTTGTGATAACCTGACTGATGGAAAACTGGAGCCCTGGAGCTTCTTACCACAGCCTAGGATAAAGAGAGGAGGGTACCACTTATTACCATGTGAGAAAATATCACAATTAGAATGACAGTTTCTATTGAGTGCCTATTGTTTTCATACCACCAAAAAACCTGCTATATCATGAAGTCAAGCCATTATAAATCAGTGGCACCTAACCCTCCTGCATATTAACCATAAATTAGCAGCCACTGGCCAGGCACCAGGACCAATGGAGGACAAGAGGAACAGAGCAGTAGACTTGGATCCTAGAACTTGGTCAAATGATTAGTCTTGCCCTTCTCTGTTGCACATCCTTTGGAAAAGTTCCTTTTCAATGTGGTTTTTACTTGTCCTACTATGAATGGGTGAAAAGAGAATCCACAAACTTGCTCTTGCAAATTGTGACACACTATTCAGATATGCATTAGGTATTTTTAGTTTCCGTTCTAGGGCTTGAACTTAGGGCTTGGACACTGTCTATGAGCTTTTTTGCTCAAGGCTGTACCACTTGAGCTAAGCTCCAATTTCAGCTACTTACTGTTAACTGGAGATATGAGTCTCATGGACTCTCCTGCCCCAAATGGCTTCACTACTCAATCCTCAGTTCTCAGCCTCCTAAGTAGCTAGTATTACAGGCATGAACCTTTGGTGCCCAGCATGAATTATTGCTATTTGGTTGAATCACATAAAATTGTCAAAGGGCATACATTTCGTACCTCCATTATTATCAATTATATTTGAAAAATTGCAGCTAGAGTTAAAATATGGCAGACGAGTCTAGTGGCCACTCAGACAGGTCTTGTTTATTTACCTTGTTGTCCACCAGTGTCCATCAAAACGTAAAACATGACAGCCCCTCCATACATCAATTTTATAATAACAATAAAAATGAAAACACTTTTACTGTGAGTAAAGAAAAAAAAGTGAAACATGGCAACTTGTTCCCAGGTAGTAGTGTGCCCTACCCTATCACTGGCACCTTAAATGTTTATATCTATGCACCTGACAGCTCCATGAGGAGGTATTGGAATATAAGCAGAATGTATTGTCACATCTACACAAAGAGCAGATATTGAGCTCCATGGCTGGAGTTCTAATCCTGCATTTCTGTCATTCTCTGTGTGGCCTTAACATTTCTGTACCTCCGTTCTCTCATTCACAAAATAAAATTAATACTATTGCCTATCTTTTTTAAAATCCATTTTTTGGAGTTAAAACACCTTTTCTGGTATTTCTGAATCTTCTGCAGCTGTAACAAAATATTTAAGGGAAGAGGGAACACTGGATAAAGAAAGGAGACTTGTTTAGCTCAAAGCTTTGGAGACTAAACAATGTAACAGTGGTACTTGTAAGGGTCCCTCTGGCTATGTCATATATGGTGGATGCTATCCTTGTTGTTTATTTGTTTGTTTTTTATCTATACCAGGGCTTAAACTCAGGGCCTCTTACTTTCTCATGGCTGGCACTCTACCACTTGAGGCAACCTTCAGTCAGGCTTTTTGCTGGTTAATTAGAAGAGAAGTTTTGCTAGCTTTACTACCTGGACTGGCTTTGAACTGAAGCCCTCAGATCTCAGACTTCTGAGTAGCTATGATTATAGGCATGAAGTAACAGAGCCCAGCTTGACTTTTTCTTAAGAGATAAATAATAATTATCCTGGATATTGTATAAAACAATGCTTTAAAATATGTATATGCTGTGAGTAGCTACATTAGGCTTTTAATATATGTGTTTCCTCACCTATTCAGTGAGAACATGTAAAATCTACTCTCAGCAACTTTTATGTATAAAATTGATTGTTATTCATTATCATTCTGTTCAACAGATCTCTCAACTTTCTCCCCCTGACCAATGGAAATGTTGTATCTCCCCATCCTCCCGCCCCCAACTCTGGAAGCCATTGTTCTACTCTCTGCTTCCATGGGTTCAGCTTTGCTTGTTTCAGCCACTGGTAAACCAGGTTGGCAGAAATCTCTTCCACACACTGACTATATTTCATTTAAAGTGCTGAGTCATATGGTAGTTCCATTGAAAACGTTTTTGGTGGTAGTAGGATTTGAACACAAAGCCCAGAACAAAGACTATAGACCATCTGATTCTGCTTGTTTGAGGAATTAATGTATAACAATAAAAAGTAGGCCAATGCTCTCAGCAGGGGAGCAGAAGTGTGAGGGGAGCTCAGGTTTGATACAGGTCATCTAATGGTTTGGGGAGGACAATGATACCACATTTATCAAATGGTACCTTTTCAAGATGTGCATTGTTGTACATTAAGTATATGTCAACCCAACTGCTCAAAGTAAATGAAGCAAATATAAAAGTAATGACTGTCTAACCTGGTAGAGGATGTCACAAGTGGCAAACTTGCAGAGAAGTGTGCTGATTGAACCAAATGCACTGGAAAACCTTAAGAGGCTTCAAGAAACAGATGCACCAGGACTCTTGGATGCCTGCACCAAAGATCTCTGGAGTAGAGTGTGGGACATAGTACCAAGACACCCTCCACAGTTCCCTGCAGACATTGACCCTCTCTCCACCCCACCCACCCTTCCTATTATCCCTGTACATGGCTTCTCCACACTTGGCTTTCCAAGAAATGACAGCAGATCATGTCCCTGCCTGACTACTGCTGTGGTTCATCTTAGGAAGAAAACAATGACCCCACAGGAGACATCTGGATTCTTCCTACACAGTGACAAATAAACTAGCTTGCCATACCCATACGTAGCACACTCCCTTTATTTACCCCAAGCAGTGTATATGGTCCCTTTCAATTAAGAACAACAGCATATATATATATATATATTAAAGCTAGCTTAGCTGGGTGCAAGTATCTCTTACCTGTAATCCAAACTACTTAGGAGGCTGAGATCTGGAGGATTATAGGTCAAGACTAACCCACACAGAAACATCTGAGAGGCTCTAAAAATAATCACAAAAAGCTGCACTGGAAGCATAATTCAAATGATAAGAGTGCCAGCCAGGGGGATTAAGCAAACAGAAAAAAAAAGTTAGCTTTATGTTGGCTTCTTTTTTAATAGAAACATAAAAGGTTTCCTAAACTTTTAAGGAGATCTTCCAATTGGAAAAAAAAAGAAAGAAAAGAAAGGGAAGAAGGAAAGAAAGTTTAAAAAAAATTTCCAAGGGAGAAGCTAAACCTAAAATTCACAGGGACCTGATAAATTATACAGGATCTAGGCATTCACACAGAGTGAAACCAAAAGGAGGCTATTTTTAGGAGAAGACCACAAAGGCACAATGTCTATGTACATCTGATCATATAAAATAATACTTATCAAAATGAACTCCAGGAAATGAAAACAAGAGGTTTTTTTCCTTCATTGTTGTTTTTGTTTTGTCTTCTTTGTTTGTTTATCTCTCTGGTGGGGCAAAGGGGACACAGAAATGGAGGAACAATGGTAGAACAAATGCAGCAGTGGTACTTAGACACTATGTTGAAGATGAACTATGCAACTTGTGGGTGGGGTTGGGAGGAAAAAAAAAAACTGGGAGAGAGCAAAGGAAGAGATGGCATTGCCCCAAAAGAAATGTACTCATGACTTGACTTTTGTAACTGTAACCCTAGGTACATTATCTTTATAATAACAGTAAAATATTAAAATTTAAAAGTCCCGAGGAAGAAAAGACAGGTGGTGGCGTAGCTGAATGGACTGAATGTCTGAGAGGGTGGGGACAATTAGCGCCTAGATCAAATCCACTTGATTCTGAAGGCACTGTGAGCTAGTGAAATTCCCCGGCACCTGAATAATTCTGCCAGCCTCATACCTGCTAGCCCATAGCCTCTCAGCCCCACTGCAGACTCCCCCTGCTCCCCAATATGTTCAGCAGGCCCCTTGGGGTCTTGGCTTTCCCCAGTTGCAGCCTTCATATGCCTGTGGGACTGTTAACTTCCTAAGGACCCATACTTAGCACCTCAGTGAACTATCTATGCATCTTTTCTGGGGTGGCTTTGATTTCACTCTGCCCCAGAACAGAAACAGCATGATCTGAGAAATGAAGTAGCCAGGTCCCATTCACATACTTCCTTCCCTACTTTCCTGATAGCCAAAATGACAGCAATGGTTCTCAAAAGCTGTCTAGGATCCGCCAGAGCAGACCTGAGCCAAGACAGCACTTTCTTCTCTGTCATGGAATCATCTGAAATCATCAAGCCCCTAGTTACTAAAGCCGGTGTCTAGAGTCCTCATCTTTGGTGACGGTAGCCCAGACCTGAGTAATTATTAGCTGTACTTAAAGGCTGGCAGCTGCCTTTATGCCAGAGGGAAACAGGCCTGACAGGCTGCATCAGGTTCCAGGGTAAGATGCAGAGGTCTGTAGCCTCACCAGCTCTACACAACCTTGATGTCATGTCACATGACTCATGCCAACACCACTTGGATCTCAGTGATCCGCTGTGGGAGGTGCCAAGCATGCTGACCCTTAGGAATCTCCTGGTGGCTGTGGTCACTTGAAACCCAGACTCCTTACCTACATTTTCTCAGGATTATTTCTTCTTTCTTGAGGGGAAAAGTTCTAGTATCACCACATAGCAGATTCCCCACCACTCATCTTAGCTCCTGAGTGCAGGAATCACACAACGTAATTTATGTATTATGGTGGTGTCTCCAAAGGTTGAACGACAGGGTGCCTCATGCTGCGTTCCTAAGAACTGACAATTTAATTATTCTTTCCATGATCCCTTCCTAGCTTGTCCAAACAGACTCCAAAACTCATTGCTCCTCACCACAAGTATGCATTTATTTGCAAGACAATGGGCATACAAGCAAAGACAAGGGAAGATGACTTTCTTAGGCTACAGTAATTCTGCTCCAGCTATAAACATCACACTCACTTTAGAAGTTTCCAAAAGAAACATAGAAGAAGAGGTGCCTAACTAGGACCCCATACTTATGCCCAGGAAGGACCTCTGTTTATCACAGACCCACAAAATAAGTATGTAAAACATAAACCAAACCAGCTTCTGATCCCCTACATCAGCCCTGTCAGCTGTGTGGCTTACTGGGGGCAATCTGCCTCTCACATTCCTTGCTCTGTGTGTGTGCACACACATGCATGAGCGCATGCAAGTGTGTGCGTGCAGTACTAGGGTTTAAACTCAGAGGCTGGGTGCTATCCTTTAGCTTTTCACTCAAGGCTGTATCTACCATTGGGTCACACAGTTCCACTTCTGGTCTTTTATTGGTCAATTGGAGACAAGAGTCTTATGGACCTTCTTGCCATAAGGGTCTCAGACTCACATGTTTAATTAGCCACTAAAAAGCTGAAAAACCAAAAGGAGAGCACCAGGCCCCAGTAATGGTGCACACAGACAGAAAAAGAGTTTGCCTCACTGTCAGTTCACACCTGAATTTTTGGAGGATTCCATCATCACCATTTTAAGAGGATGATGAGTTTGTAGAGAAGAACCTACAGAACTGTCTTCAAGGCTGTTTCAGGGTCCTGGTCCCAGTCCAGGTTCAAGCTCAGTTCTGCAACGCTAACTGCTGTCACCCCAGGGAAGTCTCTCAGGACTGTCTGAAATTCCCAATCAGATGAGTTGTGTACCAAGCAAGCAGCCCGAACAGCCAGCAGAGCATGGCTATTTGTCCTTCTAGAATAGCTTCCTGCAGGGTAGAACCGTTGACTAAGCGGCAGAGGGATGAAAGTCTCAGACTCAGGCAGCCCCCTAGGTTCACACACAAGACATAAGGCAATTTGTCCCATGGAGGGTACCATAGATATTTGAACTCTGGAAGCACTTCAGAAGAAGCTGCTGGACACCTTGCTCTTGAAAAGCGTATCCTCCAATGGGCCAGCTCTACCCAAGGATTGTCCCCAGGGCTCCTCTCACTGTTCTGTCCACCTGCCCCTTTCTAGGGGACGGCTGAATCTATTTTTATGCTCATCTCCAACAAGGACACTAGAGGGCAGTCATCCGCCACTGTACAAATTGCAGCTCCCACAGAATCTGAACAGGGTCCCTCCTTGACAATTCCAACTCCTTTGTAACACTAAACCTGACCTGAATAGTACAAGACCATTGGGCTCTGTTACTTGTACATGGCCTGGCTCTGGACAGAAATTACCGTGTGGCATAATTGGCTACAAACTTGCTGAACAGGAGGAGAGAGTAGTTTTGGTCTCAGAGCAGAATTCACAAGTCATTGACCTGGCTCAAGCTGAGCCAGCTGCAGCAGAACAAAGTTAGAAGGGGGCTGTTTATAAGTAGATCTAAAGAAATGCATGCATCACTTTATTTTCTTGTCATTTATTTTTATATCTTCCTCTTAGTCCCCTCATACTTCTCTCCCAGCCAAAACTGAAGTGTCTGCTTTCTTGGTAATGAAATGATTGGGCACCAAGCAAAGCCGAAAGCGAGGCCTGATGCATGGAGGGGGAAAGGAGGGGTGGGGAGCTCCTGGTGGAGTTGGGGCTTCTTAGAAATGCTCATCTACAGGTCTGTCAGGGCATTGTAGTTAATTAGAAGCAATAACTCTGGGCATCATTTCAAATACCAGAAGGCAAAACATTTATGAACAGAGTCCATTGTTTATGAACAGAGACCATTGGCTTACAAAATGGTAGATCAAAAAAAAAGTAAGCTGAGCACTGGTGATTCATGTCTGTAATCCAAGCTGCTCAGTAGACTGAGATTTGAAGATTGCAGTTCAAAGACAGCCCAGACAGGAAAGTCTGTAAGCTTCTTATCACTAACTAAGCACCAAAAAGCAGGAAGTGGAGGTGTGGCTCAAGTGGTAGAGTACTAGCCTTGAGAAGAAAAGCTAAGAAGCAGTATCTAGATCCTGAGTTTAAGTTGTAATACTGCAACAAAAAAGGAGGAGGAAGAAGAGGAGGAAAAAAGGAAAGAAAGAGAGAGAAAGAGAAAGAAAGAAGGAAAGAAAGAGAGAAAGAGAAAGAAAGAAAGAAAAGAAAGAAAGAGAGAGAGAGAAAGAGAGAAAGAGAAAGAAAGAAGGAAAAGAAAGAAAGGAAAGAAAGAGAGAAAGAAAGAAGGAAAAGAAAGAAAGAGGGGGAGGAAGGGAGGAGGATGGAAGGGAGAGGAAGGAAGGAAGGAAGGAAGGAGGGAGGAAGGAAGGAAATAAAAGAGAAAGGGAGGGGCTGAGAAGGTGACTCAGTGGTAGACTGCTTGCCTTGCATGCATGAGGCCCTGGGTTTGATTCCTCAGCACCACATAAGCAAAAAGAAAAAAGCCAGAAGTAGCGCTGTGGCTTGAGGGACAGCGCCCAGGCCCAGAGTTCAGGCCCCACGACAGGACCCAAAAAAAAAAAAAAAGAAAGAAAAGAGAAAGGGAGACCATTTTAGCACAAACAATTGAGGGAAAGTTCAAGGCTAGCTGAGTAATGTGGATGCAGGATGACTCACTTGTGCCAGTCTCATAGCCAGAACTTCCCGAAACCAGGGGGTGGCAGACAGTCAATGTGAGGCTGTCAAAGTCCACTTATCTGGGCCAGAGCAGGGCCTTCCCATAAGGCCCCAGGGAGGGGGGGAGCCTGCAGCCTGCCATCCCAACACCCAGCAAGGAGCCTGCATCTCTGAAGGTAGGGCCCTCACACAGGCGTGGCCCCATTATGTCCTTCTGCAGTTCCCATGATGCCACACACAGGTCCCCTCCTCCAATGACATCTGTTTTGCAGAAAGGAACTGTGAGTCCTGGGGGAAAGTTTTGGCATAGGTTTCATCATGTGCATGGAACTGAGCATGCTGGGTGAGAATTAGGAAGTGTGCGTCTGACTGGGATATGGGGACCCACTTCCTAGTATCATTAGGAAGAAGGTACCTAAGGGGCAAGCCGTGTGCACAGGTGTGGCCATACAGGTGTGGCCACAGGGCCAGCTGCAGGACAGGAACTACCTTTGCTGCACAATAGAGGCCCCACCTGCTTGAAGCACTGTTGGTTTTCTTGGCCTCCTACCTAGCCACAGGAGCCTCAGCTCTCTAGCTCAGTGGCCCATAACTGCCAGGCAATTCCCAGGGGGTCACTGCAGAAAAGCTGTAGCCACTAGGCCCCAAGCCAGGGCCCAGGAACCACTTCTGATGAGACAAGACCTAGTCTTTGTGGGTGCCATTACGTACACACCGTCCCACACAAACACACCTTTGCACACATCCAAAATGTGCCCTGGCATACCATGTACGCCTTTGATTGCATGCTCCCGCATCCATTTTCACATGTGTTCATACACACCTACCCTCATTTCCTCATACACGTGACCACACACCCTACATTCACACACCCAAACACATGCCTCTGTAACACGCTTGTGCACTCATACATCATACACTCACACACACACACCTTGACAGCACACACACACATTCCTCAGTCCTCCAGTTCCCCAACTCTAAGACCTGTTCTACCATCTCATGCCCTGGACTTAGCTGCCATCAGGTAGGATTGGGCCCTGGATGGTTTATAAGATTCCTCCATAGCTGAGTGCAAGGAAATGCAAAGCCTAGAGATCAATCATTTGGTTCAGCACCACAGAGCAGACTGCCCCTGGATTATATTTCAGGACCCCTAAGGAAGGCCCAGGAGAAGGCCCCTCTGGATCAGCATCACCATACCTCTGGAACAGTGCATGCTAACACCCTGTCTGGGGCTCAATCCTATACATATCTACTTCTTTGTTATTTATTTATCCTTATTGTCCTTTAGTAATTGTTCACATGTTCTGTAGTTATGAAACCACAGACTGCTTTATATTCACTCCAAGTTTTGTTTTGTTTTTAAAATTACATTAAGCTGGGCACTGGCCATGACTATAAATCTTAGCTACTTCAGAGGCTGAGATTTGAGAATCACAGTTTGAAGCCAGCCTGTGAAGAAAAATCCTTGAGACTCTTGCTTAACCAGCAAAAAGCCAGAAGTAGAGTGACAGATCAAGTAGTAGAGCTCCAGCCTTGAGTGAAAAAGCTAAGAAACAACATCCAGGTCTTGAGTTCCAGGCCCAGTACCAGCACAAATATATGTATGTATGTGTATACATGCATATATGTGTGTGTGTATTAAAATTCTACTAATGTTAATGCCTGAGTTTCTCCCTATCCCCTCCATTCCAATTTTGCTCCCAAGATAAAGTTCCTAGGTTGCTTCACCCTAATTCTATGACTAAAGAAAGGTCAAAAGAAAGTATTCGGCCTGGCCTGGGATTCCAGGGGTTCCCCTAGGAACTCCAGGAACTTGTGCTTTTGTGGAAGGCCAATACTGAAACAGTCCCACCTGTGAAGCCTCCAGCCAGCCCTTCAATCACTAACTACAGTGGTCTGCTCTGGGAGGACAGGTCTCTTCCCAGTTCCCTTCCTCCCCAGACTTGGTCCCCAGGACCTCCATGAGGGAAACTGGGTGATCACTCTAGAGGCTGAGTCATTAGCTGGAGGAGCAAAGAAGGTTCATACCAGGAGCAAGCAGGCACCGGTGGGGGGAGGGGGGACACGCTGTTCTCTCAGGCTTGGGGCAGGAATGTTCTGGTTTGCATCCTTCTCCTCCAAGGCTCCACGGAGACGGGAACAATAAAAAGAAGAATGAAAGCTAGAAGCCAAGTGACCCTGTCTGTCAAAGGGGCCTGAGAGGGAAAGGTATTGTGGGGTTCTCCTAATGAATGGGGTCCAGGAGAAAAGTCTTACACAGCTACCTGTTCGCACATGGGAGATCAGAGTGTGGGTTCCTAGAGTTCTCGACCCCTCCCTCCAAAGTACAAAGAATGACATGGTGTGGTGTCTCTGTGGCCTCTTGTACCCAAGGAACTCAGACAGCTTCTGCTAAGAACTGTCCCTACCACTTTCCACGGGGCAGCCTTCTTCCCTTCAGAAAATGGCCCTGCGTCATTTGTAAAGCAAATCTCTTTCTTCCTACAACCTCAACACTCTCCAGTTCTTCCAGTGACCTGCACTCAAGCTCCACATTGGAAGCCAGAGCCAAGGGAAGAGGAGGACTTAACCAAATACCCTACAGGAGCCCTCCAGTGTGCACAGAAAGAGCCGGCCCAAGTTGCTCTTGATACTCAGACTGGGTTCCTCTTGTAGCAGAGGAAATAGGCTAGCACATTCCTATGTCTTCTATGCTCATCCCTCCCCAGAACCACATTAGCACTTTGGATCTAGGCCTGTGCCTGGCACATTCCCATCTATGCCATCTATGAATGAGGTTGGCCAAATTGGGAGGACACAAATATCCATCTTTGCATATGCCAACCCAAGTTGTCAGGCTTGAGTTGGCATCCAAAGTTGGCCTGGAGGGGAAGGAACAGGAAGTGGGGCTGATGTCTTACCTGCCACTTTCTGAGTGCCATCTTAAATACCCAGACCAACACACTCCTTTAATCCAAGCCAACCTCTCCTTCTACAGTCATGGGCCTAAACCCCCCTAAATCCTCAGCAGACCCTGAGCAGCAGGACAGCCCTCTCTACAGGCAAGGGAGTGGTATTCCATGTGGAGAACACACATCAAAAAGTTCCTTACTGCCTGTTCACCAGAGACCCAAGTATTGGTGGACCCTGTGGGTTTTTAATCTTCAGGATCTGGCAACTGGTCTGTAGCTGAGCTGTTATGTGTGTCCCCACTAGCTTGTCTGTACAGAACATCCTCCTGTTGCTACTTTTTATGCTGAAAACTGTCATACATCAGTAGCACCATGAACCTATGACTGTCCCGCCCAGGATCCCACAATGCTGACTGTTCTGCTCTATCCCCACCACCACTTAACTTTCCCTCACTCCTTCATTCCTCCTTTGTTTCTGTACCTTTTTTGTTTGTTTGTTTTCCCTCTCACTCTTGGTCTCTCTTTCTCTCTGTCTCACTCTTTGTATCTCTCTGTGTCTCTCTCTGCCTCTCTCTGTCTCGTTCTCTTGGTCTCTCTGTCTCTCTTTGTCCCTCTTCGTCTTTCTCTCTGTCTCTCTCTATTGTTCCTTCCTCTCTCTGTGCTTCTCTCCTTCCCTCTCTGCCTCCCTCCAGACCAATGGCATCCCAGTGTTTCTAGGAATGTGAGGTCCAATTTGAACACCCAGAACCAAATGCTTTCTCATTCATTTACATCCCCTTCTCCATCATTCCAGCCAGTGAGTTACCTGAAGTGTGATGTGGCTTATTGAACCATTTTTAGTTAGATTTACCTCCCCAGGCAAAACACAGAAGCCTCTGTTGTCAATACTGCCATTGCCTGGGCTCCCCAGAGCCTCCTGCTCCCAGAGATCGCTGTGGGGTCTGCTCCCCAGGGAGGTGGTGTGCACTCAGCACCTTATCGAGACTTTCTCGGGTGACTGCTGACTGCAGGTGATTGCTGAACATGTGAAAGTGGGCATGCACAGAACTGGAGCGCACATTCCCCCAAGAAAGGTCCCCTGCAAGGCTGCTAAACGGGGAGAGCCTGCCTAGCCCACAGCACCCAGAAGCCTCTGCTTGGACCCCATGGCCAGCTCTCCTCCTGGGTGAGCAGTCACCACGGCCAACGCTCAACAGATTACCAGATGTCTATGCAGAGTCACCAGGCTGGCAGTGTATGGGATCCCTGAGGAGACAAGGAGAGATCACAATGAGCTAGAACTTTCACTGGAGCACCCCGCACCGGAGGGAAAGTAAGCATATTCATTACTACGGCAGGACACATCACAGGAGGCTTTACACATGAGTTGTGTACTTTTCTAATCTCCATAATCAGCAAATCTGCAAGAATGTTTTATTCTTATGGTTTGTTATTTAAACGGAGACTCTACAGGCTATTTGACATTACCTTTTCTCAAAAAAAAAAATCAAATGGATACAGGCATGCCAGTATCCATAGCTATTCAGCAGGCTGAGATATGAGGGTTCAGAACCAACCTGGACAGACAACCGTGAAAATCTTATCTTCAATTAACCAGCAAAAAGCCAGAAGTGGAAGTGTAGTTCAAAGTGGTAGAGCATAGGCCTTAAGCAAAAAAAAAGCCAGGCAAGAATGCAGGGGCATGAGTTCAAGCCCCAGTATGAGCAAAAAGAAAAGAAAAACAATAGCGAATGGAAAACCAATAATGACAAGACAACTAGATAGACACAGACCCAAAATGGGGATGCTGTGGAGTCATGCTGTACTTTACACACAGCTCTTAGAGCCTACAAGGACCCACTGGGGCCTGAGAACCCCCATTCAGCTTCCTCCTCTGACTCATAGTGTCTCTGTTCCTGGATCTTCCTGGACCTCCAGCCACCATCCCCATCCAAGGTCCTGTATGGTCTTCTGCATTCAAACACCACTTCCTATTGGCTCTCCCTAAGCTGGTTTCTTTTGCAAATTCCCAGCAGAGAGGCTCTGAAGCTTCTGAGTCAGCTTCTGTCCCAACACAACTCAGGGATGAACACATTTGTTTCTGGTTCAGGCTTAACCCTAAAGTATATGGTCTCCTCTCACAAGTGTATTTAGGCCTCCAGAGTCTTGAGTTCGAAACGTAAGCAGCAATGTCTAGAACATACTCGAAGTAGAGGGTCAACTCCTGTTTTAACTATTGAGATTGCTATTTCAAATTGCCTCCACCTCCAGGCATAAGCTGCTTTGGTAGGGGAGCAGTACTATGGCTTGAACTCAGGGCCTGGGACTGTCCTTTACTTTTTTGCTCAAGGTTGTCAGTCTATTTGCAGCTTTTTTGCTGTTTAAATCTGGGCTAGCTTTAAACTATGATCCTTAATCTCAGTCCTCAGAGTAGCCAGAATTATAGGCATGATCTGCCAGTATCTGGCTGATTCCCATTCTTGAGGAAATTTTTCTTTCATACTATTAAGTCCTCAGTTACAATCATGAATCAAAGCATATCTGGGAAGACCACTTGAAGGAAAGATTCCCCCCCTCCCACAATGTACAGGTTTTGAACAGGACCCTACTCCATCCAATAAAGAGGAATCAAGAGATTTATATCCCATCCATCCATAATATGAACAATATTAAGATTCAAGTTGAAATTGTAATGATATATGTTTATGACAATATACTCTATGACAGGTTTTGTTCTGAGCACTTTACATATTGGTGGGGTTTGGGAGGGGGCGTTATTTTGTTTTGTTTTGTTTTTTGACAGTAGTGGGACTTGAACTCTGGGCCTAGGTGCTGTCCCTGAGCTCTTTAGCTCAAAGTGAACACTCAACTACTTGAGCCACAGCACCACTTCCGGTTTTCTGGTGGTTAACTGGAGATAGGAGTCTCACGGACTTTCCTGTCCAGGCTGGCTTTGAACTGCCATCCTTAGGTCTCAGCCTCCTGAGTAGCTAAGATTATAGGCATGAGCCACCAGCACTCAGCTGGTTGTTTTTTTTTTCCTTTAACTCATTTTACTATTACAATAACCCTAAGACAAATAAGGACACTAGTTTACAATACTTCAGTAACATCCTGCAGGCTGAGATATGGCTCAGGGGTAACGTGTTTGCCTAGCAAGGGCAAAACCCTGAAAAAAAGAATAGACGGCATATCATGCTGGCAGTGGATTGAGTGTTCAATGACCCTCAAAAGCTCATTCGTTCATGGCTCAGTAAAACAACTGATGACACTACTTGATGGTAGAGGAACCTTCAAGAAGGAGGACCAAACTAAGCACTGGTGCTTTATGCCTGCAATCCTAACTACTCAGGAGGCTGAGATCTGAGGATTGCAATTCAAGGCTAGCTCAGTAAAGAAAATCCTTGAGAATCATATCTCCAGTTAACCAGATAAGAGCTGGAAATGGAACTGTGGTTCTGTGGGTTCTAGCCATGAGCAAAACAAGCTAAGGGACAGCGTTCAGGCCCTGAGTTCAAACCCTAGTACCAACAACAGAAAGAGGTGGGACTAAGTGTGAATTCTTTAGGTTGTTTATGGTATGTCTGGAAAAGGGATATGTAACGCTGGTCTTCTTCTTCCTTTCTTTTTCACTGAGCCATGGGGTGAACAGGATTCCTCCTCCACATGACTCATCATCATGTATTGTCACGGCTTGGAACAATAGTCCAACTAGTTATGAACTGAAATCTCCAAAACTGACCCCCCAAAACCCTTTCTCTTTTTCTGCTCAAGTTCATTTA
>NW_012267309.1:659318-667596 GCF_000151885.1 Dipodomys ordii
TAACTCAGGGTGTATGTGTGTGTGTGTGTGTGTGTGTGTATGCGTGTGTGTGTGTGTGTGTGTGTGTGTGTGTGTGCGCGCGCGCGCACTGTTACTAAGGCTTGGATTCAAGGCCTGTGTGCTGTATTTTAGCTTTTATGCTCAAGGCTGGCACTCTACCATTTGAGTCACAGCTCCTCTGCTGGCATTTTTCTAGTTAGTTGAAGATAAGAATCTCATAGTCTTTTCTGCTTGAGCTGCCTTTGAATTGAGATCCTCAGATCTCAGCCTCTTGAATAGCTGAGATTATCGATGAAAGATGCCAGAGTCTGGCTTAACGTGGTTTTTACAGTACCAGAGTCCCCTGTGTCACCCCAGAGGATTGGAGAAGAGATTCAAATCCATGGTGCATAGTCCACCAACTATACCATAGGCTCAGCCTACTACCTGAGCTTTCACCTGGTGCATCAGGAAGGGTACACGTGGTTAAGTTGTCACTGTATTTGATTCCAGTACCCTGCATCTTGTATATACATTTTTCTAATTTCAGGAGGGGAAGGGAAATAACAAAATGTTGAAACAAGGATACATGTTGACCCATTGTAACAATGGAATGTACAAGAAACTATGTTGAAAATAAACTTTACAACTGGGGGGGGGGCGGGGAAGGAGGAGTTAGAGAGGTGGGAAGGAAGGAATAGTAGGGAAAAAACAAAGGAGGGGATTACAATGCTCCACAGGAAATGTACTCATTACCTTACTCATGTAACTGTAACCCCTCTGTACAGTATCTTTACAATAAAAAAATTAAATTAAAAAAAAAGAGTTCAGAAGAAGAAGCTAGATTGATTTCCTTTATTTTATTGTCTTTATTTTAAAGCTCAAATCTAATTCATCGAAGGAAGGAAATGATTTGCAAAGTTTTCATTTTCCTTAACCTATTGGCATCTTTGAGTTTCAGTTTTGAGTCTCTTTGAAAACTTCACAGAAATCCCTGGTGCTTTATCAGTAATTTTTAACTGTCTGAGTGAGTGGAATGAGTAGACATGTTGCCAAAGAATATCAGCAAGTTGTCACAAATCAAACCCACATGCTCAGAACTCTCATGTGTTTCTGCACTTGAGTCATCTGAAAGACAGAGGATGCTGGCAGGCTACTCTGGGGGCCTGAGGTCTGCCTCACAGCACAAGTTTTGTTTCCTTCTTGCTTTTATTCCCCCCATGTCAACAGTAGGAACAAACATGAGTTAGTTACTCTGCTGGCATTTCCAATCTGTGTGAAAGGTTATCCAAAGGAGTTCACCATGCAAGTGCAGAATTTTCCTCTGGGCTCTTGAGTTTCTTGTAAGCAATGGATAGCTTGTTCTTCATTCTCTCACCTTCCAGCCAAGTTGGGACTCCAAGTTCATGCAAATCTAAGTTAATGTCATGATACCTCTTTCTGGTAACATTTGTCCTCTATTTGCTCAACTTCACCAAGCCTCAGATTTTCCATGTGGGTTTGTCAGTTTTCTGTCACTATCACAAAATAACTGGGGTAATTTATAAAGAGCACAGGTCTGTCCTTGCTCAGTTTTGGATGTTCCAGTCTATGATTAACTAACCCTGTTGACTTGAGCCTGTGGTGAGGTAGCACAACATAATCAAAACATGTAGCAAAGCCAAGCTTTGAAGAGAAAGCCAAGAAGAAGAGAAAGGAAAGAGGTCACATTATCCTCTTTAGGGACAGTCTCCGAGTGACCTAAAGACTTCTCAGTAGGCTCACCTTCGGCAGGTTCCACCACCTCCCATTAGTGCCACTCTGGGAACCAAGTTTTTAATATATGAGTCCTTAAGGAACATTCTAGATCCGAATGATTTGCCATCTCTACATTGGGTAAGATCTATGCCCATTTCTGAATGTTATTGTTAGATCCGAATGATTTGCCATCTCTACATTGGGTAAGATCTATGCCCATTTCTGAATGTTATTGTTTCTCCGCAGAGTCCTCACATGATCGACAACAGGATAGCCTGTTGTTAGGGAGGGTCAGTGATATACAGAAATTAGTCTCACTGAGTAGAACTAAGAACAGTAGTGGGAGAGAGGTTCAACACTAAGAAGGCAATGACTACAAACTGGAAGAAATTGAATATGAATTTCCACCAGAACTGATGGGTTGCTTGTATCAGGAAGTATTAAGGGCTGGGTGGTTGAACAAGAATGTGTTGTGGAATGTGTGGAGACAGTTCTTGGATTCAATTAATAAGAATGAACTAAAGGACTTCCTATGAATGGTAGCACAATCCCACAGTGGGCCCAAAAGACTCTTACCCCAAATGGTAACTTCCTTCATACACTCATGTCAATATCTGTAATTGTCTTGTTTGTTTACTTGTTGAGTTCTTTTGCTTTCTCTGCCTACAACTGTGAGTTCTGTAAAGGCAGGGCCTTTTCCAGACTTTATTTCCAGCACCACCCCATGGTGAGCACTGAGATTATACTCCACAGATAAAGGAACTGAGTTAGTGGATGATTTCTGAGATGCTTTTTACTCCTGACTCAGTGAGGCATTAGGCTACCCTGAGTATGCTTCTTTGAAAATGACAAAGATGTTCTTTTGGCACAATGGGCAAGACAAAGAAATAAAGGGAAAAGAAAATGTAAACCTATCATGATGCACAGATGGCATTATCTCAAATATAGAAAATCCTAAGTAATCCACAAAATAATCTATCACAGCTGTTGAACAGAAGCTGCCTAGAACTGCCTACAGGCAATGCTAAAGTTCTTCAAGTTGAAGCAAAAGGATGATAAGCAGCAGCATAAAAGCATAGGAAAGCATAAAAGTATAACATTCATGGGTAAATAAGTATGTAAAAAATACAGACTATTAGAAGACTATGGGAGAGTATATAAATGATTATAGTTAAAAGACTAAAAGTATTAAAAATATAACTATAAACTCATGAATAGCTATAACTATAAATATGCATAAGCAATATGGAAATACAACTTGCAATGACAGTCACATGAGAAGGGAAAAGGGAGAGAGTTTTGTATGTGATTGAAATGAAGTTTTCAGCAACTTAAAATAGATGGTTATAACTATATGATATTCTATGTAAAACTAATGGTAACTGCAATAAAAACATGTGTACATACTATAAACTCAATTAAAATATGTCATTGCAAAAAAATCAAGTCACAAAAGAAGAAATGAAAGAGGCAAACTACAAAATGGTCAGAAAATAATTAATAAAATGGCAATAATAATTTCTTACCTATTAGTAATACTTTAAATGGAAATGGATTAAACCTCCTAATCAAAAGACACAGAATAACTAAATGGACTTAAAACTAAAAACAAGACCCAGTAAGACTGTCTAGAAGATACGAACTTTAGGTCTAATAATATACACAGGTTAAAAGTTAGACAATGGAAAAAACGTCATACAAACGTAAGTCAACAGAGAGCAGAAGCAACTGTACTTTTTTTTTTTGGTCAGTTGTAGGGCTTGAACTCAGGGCCTGGGCACTATCCCCAAGCTGATTTGTGCTCAAGGCTAGCACTCTACCATGTGAGTCACAGCACCACTTCCAGTTTTTGAGTGGTTAATTGGAGATAAGAGTCTCCTAGGGACTTTTCTGCCTGGGCTGGCTTTTGAACCACAAACCTCAGATCTCAGCCCTCTGAGTAGCTAGGATTACAGGTGTGAGCCTCAGGTACCCTACCAGTATCTGTATTTTTATCAAAAGAAAAAAAAAAGACTTTAAGCCAAAAATTGTCACAATAGATAAAAAATGCCATTATATGATGATAAAAAGATCTATTCATCAAGAAAGTAACACAAATAATAATTATTTTTGTAAATACAAATATAGACTCAGCAGGTCACCTAAACATATAAAGCAAATATTACTAGATCTGAAGAGAGAAATGGACAGCAATACAATAGTAGTAGAAGACTTCATTACCCCGCATTTAATAATAAATGAATCATCCACGAAGAAAGTCAGTAAGGAAACAACTGACTTAAATAACCCAATAGGACAAATGGGCCAGACACACATATTCAGAATATTCCACCCAACAATTGCAAATTCTCAAAGTCATATGGAACATTTTCTAGGACAGATGACATATTACATGAAAAAAAATCATACCTTATCAAATTTAAGAAGACTGGACTTATTGCAAGGATCTTTTCAGACTACAACAAAAACAAAATTAGGTACAAATAAGGAGAACTAGAAAATTCACAAAAATATGTAGAAATTAAACAGCATACTTTTGAATAAACATTGGAGAAACGAAAAATATTCTGAAAGTAAATTAGAAAATATCTGCAGACAAATGAAAATAAAAACACATCATATGTATGCTTGTGGAACACAGCACACAGAGTGCTGAGATGTTTATAGCAATAAATGCTATATGTTCAAGAAGGAAGACCGAAGTAACAATCTAACTGTAACCTTCAGAAGTCTAAACAGAAGAAAAGGCCAAGCCCTAAGTTAGCATCAAGAAAGACACAAAAAAGACAAAAACAGAAATACAGAAAATAGAAAGATACAACAGAAAAGGGAGAAAAGTGGAGAGGAAAGTGAGGTGTTTTTTTTTCATTCTAAACAAATTTCTAGTCTAACTAGAAAAAGGAGAAAACTCAAAACCAGGAAAACAAATGATGATTAGTATTATTCTAGCAAATTTAATAACAGAATGATGAATAAATTCCTACAAACATTAAACTCCAAGAATTAAATAGAAAAATAGGAAATCTGAACAGATCAATAAAGAGGGCTTATTCAAATCTCTTTTTTTTATTGTGAAAAGACTGTACAGAGGGGTTACAATTACATGGGCAAGATAATGAGTACATTTCTTATCAAGCATTGTAGCCTCCTCCTTTGTTTCCCCTTCCCATCCACTGAAAACTGAATCAGTACTTAAAAACCTCTTCCAAAGAAATCCCAGGACTGGACCAGATAGCTTCGCTGGTGAATCCTACAGAAGATTTAAGAAACAATTAGCACTGGTCTATGTTAAACTCTCCCAAAAATAAAAAAATGAAAGAATATTTCCAAACTTATTTTAGTATTACTTGATACCAAAACCAGAACACTACAAGAATGGAACTAAATAGGCATTAGTGGCTCATGCTTATAATCCTAGCTGCTCTCGAGGCTAGGGGCTGAAGGATTATGGTTCAGAGCTAGCCTGGGCAGAAAAGTTTGAAAGATTCTGTCTGCAATTAACCAGAAAATTGCTAGACTGGAGGCATGGCTGAAGTGGTAGAGTACCAGCTGTGAAATGGAAAGTTGAGCTAGCATGATGTCCTGAATTCCAGTCCTAGAGCCAGCATCAAAATAAAATAAAGAAAATCATACTCAATGATTATGTTTATCTCTGAAAAAATGGATACAAAAAATTTAACACAACATTTATAAGTCCTTATTTGGAATATTATACAATGTGAACATGTATCAAAGTATCATTGGTATCCCATAAATATATATATATATAATTTATATGTGTCAACTGAAACTTAATTATATTATCAAAATATTGGAAAGCTGGATTTATCAACATATTGGAAGGCTCAAACATCAGTAATCCCTGCTATCCAAGAACAGGTCAATCTATACAGATCAATAATTGCAATGTACCACAATAACAAAATGAAGGATACAATCATATGATTATCTCAGTTGAGTGTTAGTGGCATATGCCTATAATCATATCTAGTCAAGAATCTAAGATCTGAAGGACTGAGGTTCAAAGCCTAAGACTACACTAGACTTCATCTCCAAAATAAGGAGTAAAAAGCAGAACTGGAGTTGTAGTTCAAGTGATACAGTGCCAACTTGAGTCCAGAGCCCAAAACCACACTCCCCCCCAAAAAGGTTCTCTCAATAGATGTAGGGCAATTATTTTAAAATATTTGCCCAACTTTTTATGATAAATCCTCTCAACAGACTGCACTGAGAAGAAATTTATCACGATACAATAAAGGACACATATAGCTAGCATGATACTCAATAGTGAAAACGCTTGTATTCCGCTTAGTACTGGGTAACAGCCAGAGCAATGAGGCAAAACACTGCTCTGATACATGGCATCCAAACTGGAGGAAGAAGTAAAATGGTTTTTTGCAGATGACATGATCTCATATGTAGAGAACCCTAAAGACCACAGAGGGGCAGGGGAGGAGAATTAGAAATAAATGGATCCAGTAAGCTTGCAGGATATAAAATCAACATATGGAGATTTTTGTCTGCATTACTTCTTTATGCTAATTATAAACTATCATCCAAATAGGAACTTAAGGAAACTTCATTTAGGATATCATCCAAAAGAGTAAAATACTTAGGAATAAGTTTAACTCAGGAAGGAAAGACTGGAACAGTGAAACTCCAAGAGTCATGCAAGAAATTCCAGGAGCTAAGGGTCAATGAGCTGCCAGCCTGTCTGTGGATGACTTAGGATGGCTGAGACCTATCCATGCTTACCCGAAGCTACCTGCCCTCCAGTCAACACAAGCTCCAGCAAAACCCCAACGGAATTTTTTCAGAAAATTTAAAAAGTCCTAAAATTCATGGCAAAGACTATAAATAGCAAAGAAATTCTGAAAAAGAAGAACAAAGCCAGATGCATCATACTTCTTGATTTCAAAATATATTCCAAAGCTACGTTAATAAAGTAGTATAAAGACAGCTACACAAAGGAGGAGGCAACAATGCTTGATAAGAAATGTATTCATTACCTTGTTCATGTGATTGTAACCCCTCTGTACAGTATTTTCACAATAAAAAAACACTTATTTTTTAAAAAAGAGACATCTAGACCAATGGGACTTAATAGAAAGTCTCCGAATAAATTTTTGAGTTCAAGTGAACATATATTTTTTTAATTTAATTTTCTTGTAAAGATACTGTACAGAGGGGTTAGAGTAACTTGAGTAAGATAATGAGTACATGTCTTATTGAGCATTGTTACCTCCTCCTTTGTTTTTCTCCTACTATTGCTTCCCTCTCTCACCTACTCCCCAAAGGTGTAAAGTTCATTTCCAACATAAAGTCTTCAGTATCATTGTTGCAATGGGTCATCCTATGTCCTTGTTTCAGCATTTTGTTATTCTCTTTCCCCTCTCCAAATTAGATAAACGTACAGCATTTGATTTTGGTACCTTGCATCTTCTATATACATTTATCCAAATAACTTTACACACATTCAGTCAACTTTCCTCGCACTATACCAAGCATGAGCAACGGGGAAAGATAGTCTCTTTAACGAATGGTGGTGAGCAAACTGAGGGCATATATACCTTTTTATTTATTTGATGTTGCATGATATTAAAAAAAACTCAAGTCCAAATTAATTAAAGACTTAAGCAGGAGACATAAAATTTTGAAGTCCCAGAGCAAATGAGAAGGAAAAGTTCATGATATTGGTCTTGGCAATAATAACATATATATGATAAGAAAAGCAGAGAAAGACTGGTTGGTCTACAGGAAACTAAAACTCTTCTATCAGTCATAGGAAATGATCAGCAGAGTGACAAGGGAACTCGTGAAACAAGAGAAAATATCTGCAAACGATGTCACTGATCAGGCTCAATATTCAAAATATACAAGGAACTTCTTCAGCTCAGGGACAGGAAAACAAAATAAAGCAAAACATCAGTAGGCTAGAGAATTGAAGTTATTTCTCCAAAGACAAATGAGTAATCAGTAGGCATATTCAGTATCACTATTCATTAAGGAAATGCAAATCAAAACCACAATGAACTATCACATCAGACCATACACATCAAGCCTTTTCTAATGACTAGAAATGTAAGAGAAAGGTAATAAGCAGTGTAAGAATGTAGAATAACTGGAATCATTGTAGATTGTTGGTGGAAACATAGACTACTGAGCTACTTTGGAAAATAATTTGAAAGTCATCAAAAAATGAAAAATCTTACTTCCTTATGATAAAGCAACCTTATTACTGAATATATATGCAAAAAACTGAAATCAGGATCTCAAAGAAAAACTGTACCTCAAAATTCAGCACACCATTATTCACAATAACAAGAAGTCAGAAACAAATCTAAACATCTGTAGATAGATGAATGGATAAAGAAAATGTGCTACTTATATACAATGGAATTTTTATTTTTTTGGGGGGGTCCGGTCATGGGGCCTGAACTCTGGGCCTGGGCACTGTCCCTCAGTGCTTCAGCTCAAGGCTAGTGCTCTACCACTTGAGCCACAGCGCCACTTCCAGCTTTTTTCTTTTTGCTTATGTGGTGCTGAGGAATCGAACCCAGGG
>NW_012267309.1:669501-674724 GCF_000151885.1 Dipodomys ordii
AAAAAAAAAGAAATTCTGGTGTGTGATTGCCTGGAATATCTACAGACAAAAATAATGTAATGTATATTTTGAATGCTTTTGCTATCGAAATATTGAATATTTTTCGCCAAGAAACAATATGTGTTTGAGGCAATAGATATGTTTAATATGGTTTAAGCACTACATAGTGCCTACATGCATTAAAAGAAAGTATAGTAATCATAAATAAATATATATAGCTTCAATATTTTTATGTATCACCTGAAAAATTTTTTGAGCAAAGGAAGAGAAATGGATTGTAATGTTTTACCATTTATACTTGTGCATGCTTTGTGCGGGGTAAGAGGTCTTTCTTCTGTTCTCAATCTTCTAAGATCGTGTACTATAAATGACTGTACAACATTTAGTTGTTAATGTTGGTTAATTATCCAACTAGATTTGCAGCGTAAGCCAATGGTACATTCCTGAAAGCATCCAGATTTGTGACTCTAGCCAGCTATTCTGAGAAAGATGACCTTTCCTCATTTTGAATTGTTTTTATCTGCTCTGGGTAAAAGCAAGTTTTCTCAGAAAGTGAGTCAGAGAGCAGTTTCTCCCTTCTATTCTCCAGAACATTTTGTATAAAGACTGTTCCTTAAAGGTTTGTGAGAGAGGCTTCTTTTCTAAAAATCATTTGGTCCTGTCATTTGGGATGGTGATCAGCAAAGTTTCAAACTAGTAATTTTATTTCTTTAATGGTTAGAGACTTACCAATTCTTTTTTATTGTGTTTTGCCAATTTATGTTTTCAGATGTTTATCCAGCTATTTTTAAAGAGTTTGTTAGTTTTGTTGTTAGTGTTTTTTTTCCTTTTCCTCTGAGATAGGTCTAGCTATGTAGCCCTGGTTGGCTGCACTTTCTCGATCTGCCTGCCTCAGTGTCCCTGGTGCGGGGATTACAGGCATGTGCCACCACACCCAGCTTGGCGTTCTCCTAGTTGCCTTTTTTCATTCTCAATGTAGCTTATTTGCATTTTCTCTTGTTGATTTTAATATAGTTTTTTCTAAGTTATCCTTTTGTTGTTGTTTCATGGAATCTTCTCGACGTACCCTTTGTTTTATATTTGTTATCTATTTCAACCATTTTCTCTTATTTCTATAGCTTCCTTCTTTGTACATTGTCGGGTTTTACTCGGTCTTTTATTTTTTTTATTTTTTTATTGTGAAAATACTGTACAGAGGGGTTACAATTACATGGGCAAGATAATGAGTACATTTCTTATCACGCATTGTAGCCTCCTCCTTTGTTTCCCCTTCTCATCCCTTCCCAGCCTCCCCCTGACCCCTCACCCAATCCTCCCCACCCCCACCAAGTTGTAAAGTTCGTTTTCGACATAATGACTTGTACATCTCATTGTTACAATGGATCCACCTGTATCCCTATTTAAATGATTTGTTTTTCCCTTCCCCTCCACAAATTATACCGACATCAAATACAGTGAAAGCAGGGGTTATACCGTGGGGGAGGGACATACAAAGCAACAAAGAAATAATCTTATAAATGTGTTAGAAACAATCACATGAAAGAAAAAACATTTGAATACATATCTTAGGGTTCATTTCCCTAACATCAACTTATCTGACCTTTTCTGTTTGTCTTAGACATTTACTAGTTATTGCAAATAAGGGAAACCATGGGACCTATGTTTCTTTGGGCCTGGCTTACTTCACTTAATATAATTTTTTCCAAGTCTTTCTATTTCATAACAAATGGGGCAATGTCATTCTTTCTGGTGGAGGCAACTCTCTTGGTTTGTTTCTCTGCTCATTAAGTTTGGACATTTCTTCTCTAATACGAATGTTTGTTCTTTTCCAAATACTAATTTGGCTGTATTCCAGAAGTTTTATATCTGATATTCATCACTCCATTCAAAATACAAATATACATGCCCTGCCTTCTCTGATATCCTAAGGAATTGTTCCCAGGATTCAGCCCCTAAGGACACCAAAAATCTGTGGAAGTCCAAGCCCCCCAATGGGGGGGGGGGCTTGACACCTCATTTCCATCCATTTCCCTGCAAATGACATAAGATTTTTCCTGAAGGCTGAGTAAAATTCCATTGTTTTGTGTATTATCCATTGTATATACATATATTCCATTCTATCAAGGATATATATGCATATACATATAATATTTTCTTGATCTACTCATCCAGTGTAAATCATCTGGGTTGTTCCTTAGCTATGGTGAATTGTGAAGCAATGAATATGGGTGTGCACATCTCTCACATGAATAAAACACCTCTGGAAACCATTTTTACTCTCAAATAACAAGAAACCCTAAATTTCATATTCAATTAAAACTGAATTCAAATAAGTATCCATTTTTTCACCTCTCAGATCAACAGTAAGATAGTAGAACTATTCAAAGTTACAAACAGAAAAATCACACACTTCAGTCACTTCTATTGGTGTGAGTAACTCTTACAGAGAGAAACCATTGGCAATGAACATTGTGTTTTCCTTTATGCTCTCTGGACACAGAGACAAATGCAATCCACATGACTGACTTGGGCCAATGAACAGTGAGTGGAAATGGATTTCACTCTGAGCCAACATCAAAGGGAGTGGCAACCTCTTCCTTGATCAGAACTCTCCAATCTGAACTGTGGAGTGTAGATTGCAATGTTGGAACTTCTTTGAACTCATCATTAGTTCATGGGAAAAATAGCTAAGAACAAGCACCTTCTAATCTCAGTGGCTTAACATATCACTAGCTGATTTCATATCCATTTACCTGTCCAACAATAGATGATCATCAGTGGAAGTATCCATGATCTCAATTCTATACAAAGATTTAGCTCAAGTGAGATGCATTGTAGCATACCTTATAATAATAAAACTTTAACAATACCACACATTTCAAAAGCTAGGAAATGTCTGTTATATAATACCATAATAAGTAATGGTACAGGGGGCTGGGGATTTAGCCCAGCTGAAGGGCGCCCGCCTGGCGCGTGCAAGGTCCTGGGTTCAGTCCTCAGCCCTGGAATAAAAGAATAATGGTACAATGAACAGAACTGATAATATTGAACATCATTAACAGCAATGGGAAAATTTTTCCAATAAAATATGGAAAGAGAAAGGCAGGATACTAAATGATTTATACAGGGCAATCAGTTTTGTTTAAAACAATTGACAGCTGGGTGCCGGTGGCTCATGCCTGTAATCCTAGCTATGCAGGAGACTGAGATCTGAGGATCAAAGCCAGCCCTAGCACGAAAGACTGTTATCTGCAATAAACTACTCAGAAAAAGCCAGCAGTGGTGCTGTGACTCAATGACAGGGTGCTAACTTTGAGTGAAAAAGGCTTAGGAACAGTACCCAGGCCCTAAATTCAAGCCCCAAGACTGGCACCAAAAACAAAAACAAAACAAAACCCTAGCAGGTAGATCATGTCTCAATCCTTTCTACTCAGGAAGCTGAGAGGTGAGGATCACAGTTGGAAGGCAACTGGAGCAGAAAAGTCAATGCAACTTTTTTTTTTAATCTCATTAACCATGAAAAAGCCAGAAGTAGAGCTGGAGCTCAAGTGGTAGAATGCCAGCTTTGAGTGGAAAAGGCTAAGGAACTGGCCCTGAGTTCAAGCCCTAGTATTGGCACAAAACAAACAAAAAAAGACAGAGGAACTCATACAGCCCAAACCCCTCAGTGTCAGCAGTGGGCTTGAACACCAGGCCTTCCAGGCCGGTGCCAGCCAAGCACTGGCACTATGTCATATAACACAGAAAAGTAAGTAAGGATAACTGAGTTCCAAAACCACGAGAGCAGCAGTGGGTATTAGCCACAAGTGACTATGGGAGGATGTTACTATTAAACAAGCAACTCCATGCTGGCTTGCGGGATGCGGGGGGTGGGGGGGCAACCATCCTGTGTGGCACTGTGCCAGCTCATCCCTCTGTTTTCCTAGGCTTCCATAGACAGTAACTCTAGTCTCAGATTTCAGATGTATTGGTCATAGTTAAAGGAGACAAATAAGGGCGAGGCGCTGATTTAAACATGCTCCTGGATGTCACAAAGTGTTCCCAGCTTGCTAACGTTGAAACCAGTCCTTGAGGTGTGGATTATTAGACCCAACATAAAACTGCACAGACAACTTGGACTTGCCAGGGCCAGAGGTTAGCAAACTGTGCCAAAACCTGGCTGACCAGGAACATTGTGTGCTCAGGGAGGATGTTGCCTTAGAGAAAAATATAAGACAGTTTCTAAATTATTGGGGTCCGTTCCAGGAAAAGGCTGGGTGAGCTGGATTACTGGTTCTGTTTTTGTTTTTTTTCCAGAGGTAGCCATCACACTGAATAAAACACACTTGGCATCTCAGCCACAGTAAATTGTGCTATCCATTCCAACAATTTCTTGTGTGGGGAAGTCGCATGGCCCAGAGCGATTCTCTTCTTCATGGGGTGTTGAGAGACCGCCATGTCTCAGCACAGTTGGGGCTGGAGGAAATTCGGATAGATGCTGGTAAACTCTTCGTGCATCAGTGCCATGATGCACCTCTCACCACCCCCAGATGTCACCAGCTGGAATGGTCATGATTCTGTGAGAGCAAATAATGCAATCACTTTTTTTTTTCTTTTCTTGTGCTGGTATCAGGGCTTGATTTTAGGGCCTGGGCACTGTCCCTGAACTTGTTTATTCCAGTTTAACACTCTTCCACTTGAGCCACCCACAGGTTGTGGGTGGTTAATTGGAGATGAACCCCAAGATAAGTATTCAAATTTTTTTCTTTCATGCAATTGTTTCTAACATATTTATAAGATGATTTCTTTGCTGCTGTGTATGTCCCTCCCCCACGGTATTAACCTCTGCTTTCACTGTATTTGATGTCAGTATAATTTGTGGAGGGGAAGGGAAAAAACAAATCGTTTAAATAGGGATACAGGTGGACCCATTGCAACAAGGAGATGTACAAGTCATATATGTTGAAAAACGAACTTTACAACTTTGGTTGGGGGTGAGGGGGGGAGATGTGGGAGGGGGGAGATGAGAGGGGATAGGGAAACAAAGGAGGAGGCAACAATGCTTGATAAGAAATGTACTCATGCCGGGCGCTGGTGGCTCACGCCTGTAATCCTAGCTATTCAGGAGGCTGAGATCTGAGGATCGCGGTTCAAAGCCAGCCTGGGCAGGAAAGACCGTGAGACTCCTATCTCCAATAAACCACCAGAAAACCGGAAGTGGCGCTGTAGCTCAAGTGGTAGAGC
>NW_012267309.1:677484-702636 GCF_000151885.1 Dipodomys ordii
ACACACACACACACACACACACACACACACACACACATGTCATTTCAGCTGGAGCTAGGGTGTTTATTTCATACTTGGCTTTAAAGCAGTGGTGAGCCAAGGTTTCCACTTGGAACTTCCAAGTTGGAAATTGCTCAGGCTGGTCTCCATGTTCTCAGCACAGTCCAGCTCTTCCTTCCCAGTACAGACTGCTCTTCTGCTGTTATCTGCTCCTTATTGAATGAAAGCTTCCCTCCACAAATCCCACTTGACTCCTTTTCCTGTTTCCTAATGTGGGGCTGGATGAACCAAGAAGGGATCTATGCCGGAAAGACCTCCTCTAGTGAGTGTATGGATGAGAGGACGGCTTTCAGAAGATGTCTGGGGACATCTTCTCCAAAGCAAAAACACAAGAAACATAGCAAGGCACTGGTGGCTACTCAGGAGGCTGAGATCTGAGGATCCAAGTTTGAAGCCAGCCCAAACAGGAAGTCCATGAGATTTTTATCTCCAATGAACTTCCAGAAAGTTGGAAATGGAGCTGTGGCTCAAGTGGTAGAGGCCTTGAGTTAAAACTCCAATACTAACACAGGAAGGGAGGGAGGGAGGGAGGGAGGGAGGGAGGAAGGAAGGAAGGAAGGAAGGAAGGAAGGAAGGAAGGAAGGAAGGAAGGAAAAAACTTCATGAGACTCATCTCCAATTAACCACCAGAAAGCGGTACGTAGAGGTGTGGCTCAAGTGGGAGAGCACTAGCCTTGAATGAAAAAGCCAAGGGAGAATGCAAGGCCCCGAGTTCAAGGCCCTCTAGTTCTAGGGTGAGAGCAAGTTGTAAGACACAGCAGTCTATTTGGTGGAAATCTTGAGTGTCACATCATCTTAATGTGTCACATCATCTCTTTTTGTCTGGGTCCAGAGTTTGTTCTCAGGGCCTTGCACTTGTTCAGCTTGCTTGTTTATTCAGCTTGTACTCTACAACATGCACCATACCTCCAGCCTAACTTTTTGCTGGTTAATTACAGGTGGAATTTCACAGACATTTCTGCCAAATTTAGGCTCAAACTGTGATCCTTTGGATCTCAGCCTCATCAGTAGCTAGGATTACAAGTGTGAACCACTGGCACCTGACCATTATCTTGTTTTTCATAAACACTATAATTTTATTTATTTTTTTTACTTGTAGATGACTACAGATTCACATACAATTAGTTTTTCCAATGGTAACATCTTCATAGGCTATGACTTCCCCTTGAAGATGCTGACCTTCCTACAACACATCATTTGTAGGTAGATGTCGCATCTGTGTCATTTGAGTGCATGTTTGTCCCATGCAGTTTTCTAATGGATGTATAGTACAGGCTATATCCATCATAAAAGCCACGATCCCATTACCTCTAGCATGTCTCCTGTTACTCTTTGAAAACCACAAACCCTCTTCCCCTCTCTCAATTAATTGAAGACATTTTATTTTCAAAGTGAAGGATAATGGAACGTGAAACAGGCAGCCACTAAGAGAAACAATTTAGCTTTCTCTCATCACATGAACTATGTGGCCATATACAACCCTGCACTGGTGTGCTTGTGTATTTACTCCAGAGCAGCAAATCTATGTTCCTATAAAACCTTGTACACAAGTGTCCATCGCAAACGAGGTGCTGGTTGCTCACACTTGGAATCCTAGCTACTCAGGAGACTGAGATCTGAGGATCATGGTTCAAAAGCCAGTCAAAGCAGGGAAGTCTGTGAGACTCACAGCCAATTAACCAGCAAAATCCAGAGAGGAGCTGTGGCTCAAGTAGAAGAGCACTAGCCTTGAGAAAAGCTAAGGGATAACTCCCAGGTCCTGAGTTCAAGTCCCATTACCAACACACACACACACACACACACATTGTATATGGCAATCTTATTATCACCAACACACATGCTTGGTGGATGCATTGTTAAGCAAACTGAGGCACACCTGACATGATCTAGGGACAGTTTGAATCCTTTTTTCCCCTTTATAGAATCAAAAGGTAGAAAAATATTTAAGGTAAACAGAGTAGGTTTATTTAAAGATAAAAGGGGAACCATCAAATAAAGTTGGTAGAATTAGCAGACTTCCAGAGTGGGGAAGACACTCTCCCTTCCACCCTGTGAAGGAAAATCTGAGGCTTCTTTGTCCGTTTCCTTTAGATATTTGGTCCTTAATTCCCTCCCTCTTGAGGGATATATCTTTGGTTTGAGTTGTTAAGCAGTGATCACTGTGGAAAGCTTTTCGGATTGGATGTAAGTTCAGATTCCTCCTATCCTGGGCAGAAGTAGGAGGGTTTGCTTTCTGCATTTGAGTCTGGTCTAAGCACATGTGCTGGGACTTGGAACCTGCTACCTTGGGCAGGATCAAGAAAGGTGATTTATGTCCTCTCTTTATTCCCACCATGTGGGCCTCTGTCCCAGTTGCCTTTGATCCCTAACTGCCTAACTGAGGTTAAATACCTGTTCCTTATAACCCTCCCAGGAAACACTACTCAGCAATCAAAAGGAAACAACTAGAATGTATAAAAGGCCTCACATGAATTTTAATCCGGTTTTTAAAAAATTTTTCTGAGTGAGAAAAACAAAATTTCATAATGTCAGATTCTATTTCCTTATTATTACTTTTTATTCTTATTAATGAGTTTTTTATTGTGAAAATACCATATGGAGGGGTTAAAATTACATGAGCAAGGTCATGAGTACATTTCTTATCAAGCATTGTTGCCTCCTCCTTTGTTTCCCCTTCCCATCCCTGTCCTTATCATTCTTGAACTGATAGGATTCCCATTTACAGCAATCAACAGAAGGTCCCTGGTCATGCCTATTTCTTCCCTATCATTTAAAAACTATCTAGTTCTAATCTACTCTGGAGAGACACTAAAAGGCCTACCAAAAAATCCAAAGTTCATCTATGGTGCCTTGTCTTCAGTGATGAACAGATTTAACATGAACTAGCTGGAACTATCTCTCCTGCGCCTCCTTCCATACATGTACCTGGTCAACTGGGGAATTGTACTTGGGACTTGCAAGAAAGAAGTGAAGCAGAAAGCCACTGTGACAGGCATCTGGGGTGACAGGCAGAGCTGTTCTGTCACCTTCTTGGCCCTGCTCTTCTCACTGGGGCCAGAAGCCCAGCAGCCACTTTCAAGCTGGACTCACCTGACAAGGTGGCCGCTGTCTACCCTTTCCCACCAGCACCCCTGTGTTTCCCAGTGCCCTGGTACTCTGACTTGTCCCACCACAGGACTTCAGGAGGGCTGGCCAGATGCCCCCACCTCCTTGCACACTTCCTGCCAGCTCCTCCCATGCTCCTGCAAGATGGACACCTTCAGGTGACCCCCTCACCGACAGCCTGCGGTGGCAATCTTGTAAGAGTGAAAACTTCATCTGACGAACAACAGACCCACCACATGGGAGAGGGAGCTTCTGTGGACACGGCATGACTTCTGAAATCACTTTGACAGTGTAGTAGAGATAGGCAAAGATCAAAGATCGGTAATGAAAGAGGGTTTGGATTTGGGAAGGGAGGGACTCCTTTACAGGACCAGGACCAGATACTTTATTCTACTGGGCCTCTGGAATCCGAGGCACATAGCATCAGTAGGGTGTTTTACAGAGTCCTCTTCCCTCTGCTTTACACCTCTCTGGCCTTCCTTGGTCTTCCTCTGAACATGACATTTCTCCCAATGCTGTGGTCCCAGATGATCCCACTTCCTGTGCATCCCCCATGAAAGGGAAGCAGGAGGTACCCAGGAAGTCAAGAGCAAAGTCTCCAGTGGGCTCAATAGCTCCTCCTTCCTGTGTGGGTCTAGTGTTGTCCAACTTTGAGGAGAACTGAGCCTGAAAGGGGAGAACTGGCAAGGTCACTCTGGAGAAAAGCCCATCGCCCTGGAAACAGCCACATCATCTTTACAAAGTACAATCCACCCACCCCATGTGCTTTGTGTATTAGAAGCCCGATCTGATCAGGTGCTGCAGTTCACCAGACGGCCAGAAGGGGCATGGTATGACAAGGAGCACCAGCTCAGAAAACTTGGCTTATTCTATTAGGAACTAGATTTAAAACAAAACAAAAACTGTAGCCTGACAGGTCAATGGACATGCTGGCTTTCCTAGGCTCTAAAAGACTTTTACAGCATTTATTTTACAAGCCTCCTGTAAGATACAGATGCAGATGAGACTGGTGGCCAAATCTGCATTCCCATAACCTCCGCAGGCCCTCTCATTGGAGAAGCCAATGAGCAAGTTACTGCCAACACCAGAGAGCTGTCATCTACTTCAGCTGGCTGCTCTGGGATCACCTAAGGCTAGTAGCACCTGAGCTCCTCCTTGTGAAGGATGCTTCCTGCACACATCTGACACCCGTGGCCTTTTCCAGAGGATGCCAGGGTCCAAAAGGTATTTGCTATGCTCAAAACCCCCAGAACACAGATGGCATCACAGGAAGGCATGGGAAAAGACAGTCACCACTTCTCTCAGCCTCCTTACTTTGCAAGGCACAGGACGTAGGAAGGAAAGAATAGGTGGGTGAGTGGATTTCTCACCTCTTATGTGGGTACTGTGGGCACCTAGGGAACAGGCAAAAGGATTGGGCCCACCTCATGGATGGGGGAATGAGTCATTTGCTGGTGCGGTCAGTTGTGAGTACAGAAATTAGTCATGAACATTGAAAACACCAATACAATCGGTTCTGTCCCATGACTGATGATTCTACCAAGTTGGCAAAAAAAAAAAAAAACCCACAGCACTAGAGCATAAAGAAATGGAGTCCAGCTGTGAGATGGTTGCACATGGCTACAATCCTAGCTACTGAGGAGGCTGAGATCTGAGGATCAAGATTAGAAGTCTGTGAGACTCTTCAATTAACCAGCAGAATGTCAGAAATGGAGGTGTGGCTGAAGTGGTATCATGCTAACTTTGCGTGAAAAAGCCAAGTGAGAGTACAAAGCCATGAATTCAAGGCCCAGTAGAGGCACATGCGTGCACACACACACACACACACACACACACACGATGAAGTCCACAGAACCCCAGAGAACAATATGGTTCCTTATTTCAAGCTCAAACTTCCAACATCAGAAAGAGAGGCCAATGTAGAGAAGGAAAGAAGAGCTGTGTAGAGGAAGAGCATAACTTGCCAAGGTGGGTAGCTACCCCTGTTGTCAGGGAATCAGTACCCACTCGCAGCCTGGCCAGCCCCACCCTATCCTCCAGAGCCTTGTGACAAAGGCCACACTCAGATCACTTCCACACACACTTGCCGAGTGCTCAGAGTCCTGACAACTCTCTCCAGTTCACTGGAATCGGAGGCAAATGGCCCCTGTGCCACCCAGCATCAGCAAAGATGCTGTGAGGCCATTGGAAAAGGAATGCAGGCCAGCAAGCTAGACTTTTCCCTCGACATGCAAGGGCCAGGAGCAGCTGGGTTCTGCTGGAGTGTTTTTATGCTTTCCACTTAATCTGATTATTTTTTTTAGTTGGCATGCTTGCGGACAGAATTTTTCTATTAAAATGTGCTAAAATTATCTCTGAAAGAAAAGCTTACTATGCATAGAAACTCTTCACAAAGGGCCTATGACTGCTCCGGTCCCATGTGACTCTAAACACGTGAGTCTAGTTCTGTAGGATGTGTGCAGCCAGCTCTCTCCCGGGGTGAGAGGTTCTGGCAGATAAAGGAGGACCAGAAGGAGAGCAGGCTTTCCTCCCTTCCTGACTCTGGGCAGGGTGATCACTGGGGATGCAGACTCCAGCATGGCCCAACGTGGCCCAACACTGCAGGCTTATCAAACACCTGGAGTTTGGACAAGACCCAGCTGGCTAAGCAAGTCTTAGTCTCTAACTTGGATAATGAGCTCCCTGCTAGAATGCACAAAGGGAAAGAGATTAAGCTGGTGATGGAGAAAAGCAATGAGCTGAAATAAAATATACTGTGTCTTGCTAACAGAAACTGCACATCCTACCCCAGCAAGCTGGCCAGTAAGTCAGCTGCCACCAGGTAACACGTGGTTCATGGTTCACCCAGCTAATAACTTGGCTCGTCCAAGTACCAAATCATTCTCAGCCTACCTGGGTAATGTAGTTCTCATCCACCCCTCCCCCCCCCAGGTACCAGTCCTTTGAGCCCACCTGGGCAATGAATGTTCTAAGCCCACCCAGGCTTACATTAATGCTGATTGTCACTCTACTCGGGTTGCAGGTATTTCTCAGCCTGTTCCTAAATCCCCAGGTGACAGGTGAATCTTGACCCATCCAGGAAATGGGGTTGAGCTGCCCATGAGGGAGCTGCAGTTGCAAGCAGGGGAGCCTGAGTCTGAGGGAGGAAGAATCTGATAGCAGCTTGGCTCCCTCTGCCCTATAAAACGTCACTACACTCAATCTAATTTTAGAGCTCGGCATTTGAAAGGTCAAGTGCCTTCTAAAGTGTTTATTTTCTCTGCAGAGCTTGCTCTCTGATTGAAATGACAGCCCTGCGCCATTCCCTCCTCATCCACAACCAAGCCTGCTGCTGCACTCCACCAAGGTGATTTTAAAAAAGAAAGAAAGAAAGAAAAACCTGATCTGCCAAGGGAGACTGAAATTGTCAGCATTTGAGGTTGTTCTCACCTGCCCCCTACACACATACACACCTAATTTGCTCCAATGTTCACTTCTCTTTTTTTTGTTGTTTTTTAATGTTGTTTATTGTAAAAATAATGTACAGAGGGCTTACAGTCACATGATGCTCCTATCGAGCATTGTTACCTCCTCCTTTGTTTTTCCCCTACCATCCCTTCCCTCCCCACCTCCCCAACAACGTTCCACCAAAGTATGTAGCCACTCTGAGAAAGAGAACAGTGTCCCTCCATCCCTGCAGGACTTTGACCCTGTGGGCTTTACCTGTGAAGGTGCTCTTGTAAGAGAAATACAGCTGCTCTCCAAAAACACAGCCTTCCTGGGGCCTTGTAGGATGTCTGCAGCTTGTGGCTTCCAAGTCTGTCCCTGGTGAGGCACAGGGCCTTTAAGGCCACCTCTCCGGTGACAAGAGAGAGATGTGATCGCTCTAGGCTTCCTCAATAACTTCTATAAGCTACTCCCTTTGCTGTAGATTTCCCTAAAGATGCAAAGCATGGTGACCAGCCCACCCTTAAACCTCCAAAACAGGAGAGATCAGGCCCAATGTTCAATACAACCTGGTAAGAACTGCAACCTCTGGCCCAGTGCTGGTGGTTCACCCCTGTAATCCTAGCTATTCAGGAGGCTGAGATCTGAGAATCACATTTCAAAGTCAGCCAAAGCAGAAAGGTTTTTGAGACTCTTATCTCCAGTTAACCAGCAAAAAAGTCAGAAGTGGAGATGTAGCACAAATGGTAGAGCACTATCCTTGAGTGAAAAAGCTAAGCAAGAGCAGGAGCCCTGAAGCAAAAAAGGCAGTGCAAACACTGCTTGGCTTAGAGCTATGTCACCAGCTAGACCTCAGTGCTAGCCTTCTCCTGGAGCCCAGACCTCCTCCCTTTCAGGATGCCCCAGCCAGTCTAAATGCTGCATCAGTAATCCAGAGCCTAATATCCAGGACTTATATCCAGGTGGCCTCATCTCCAACTGCAGAAGCAGTTAAAGAGATCAACTGACCAGATGACAATGAGAGTTAATAGCGAAGCAGACCCCTAGTGAGCATGAGCCCCTGTCTCTGTCCTGGGAGGCCTGACCTTCTGCCCTTTCACCTCTTGGGCTTGTTATAGCTTGACCAGCCTTGGGCTTCCCCTTCTCAGAGTGATGGCACATATACCGGAGAAGCAGGACACTGTGGAGGAAGGTACCCGGTGGGAAGCCAGGAACCCCACACTGGGTCTTCAGCTTTGCTCAGCCTGTTCTCTTTTCATCCCGCTTTCCAAAGCAACCACAGGTTGAGTATCCATCCTTTAGCCAAAATTAAACGTTCAAGTTGGGCACTGGTGGCTCATGTCTGTAATTCTAGATGCTCAGGAGGCTGAGATCTGAGGATCATGGCTCAAAGCCATCCTGGGCAGGAAAGTCCAGAACACTCTTCTGTTCAATTGACCAGAAAAACAAAACAACACAGAAGTGGAGATATGGCTCAAATGGTAGAACACAAGCCTTAAATTAAAAAAAGCCAAGTGAGATCAGAAGGCGACCTCCATTTAAGACCCAATGTTGTGTACATGCGCACATGAGCACACATACACACACACACACACACACAGAGTTCTGAAACCTAACATGTATTAGGTTATAATATTTTGACCTGACCTCATATAACAGGCTGATGTAGGTATACTATCGACAAGTCTATTCATTACAGTGTATATGAAATATGAATGAATTTCATATTCAGAATTGGATTTTGTCCCCAAGATTTCTCTTATGTATATTCAAATAGTCTAAAGTTTAAAAAAAATCCAAAGTATGTATAGCCACCAGTGGCTCATACTTGTAATCCTAGAGGCTGAGATCTAGAGAATCTAGATCTGTCACAGGCAGAAAAGCCTGTGACATTCCATATCCAAAATAACAAGCAAAAAAGCAGGGCTAGAGGCATGCTTCAAGTGACAGAACACCACCCATAAGCAAGAGTAAAACCCTGAGTTGAAGTCTTGGTACCAGCATACAACAATAACAACAGGAACACATACAAAACACGAAACACTCTTGTCCCAGGAATTTTAGAAAAGGGGACTTGACCAATTCAGCATACCACCTCACCCCAGCATAGGCTCCCAACCAACCCATCCACCTGCACCCACAAACTCTCTTTTAGGAAGCCAATCAAATCAGGCAGACAGTGGCCACTCATCCATTATCCATCCCAATTCCTCACTGTTGGACCTACATGGAAACATGAAGTAGAGATGGCATTTGGAAAATTTGAAAGCTACATTGACTATGAGATCCAGTGTGTGTGTATGTGTGTGTGTATGTGTGTGTGTATGTGCACATGTGTGTATATATTGCTAGGGGTCAAACCCAGGGTCACATGCATGCTAAGCATGTGACCTAACATGAAGTTACACCCCCTATTTTGAATTTCAAGTTGAGATGTCAAAGATGCATTTGATCCCATGTGAGGCTCTCACCAGAGTGGCTGATTTCATTCAGATGACACTGAGGGAAAAGAATCTGGATATGAGTCCCTGGGGAGCTCAAGACTTCAGCTCCCCATGGAGCCACAAATGACAGGAATAGATCAGAGAAGAGAAGAAGGTGTGGAGGAAACAGGTCCAGTAAAGAAACTATTATCCTGGAGTCCAGTCTATGGGACAGCTGGCTCAGATGCTATTCACAGGTGAAACTACCCAGGTAGGAGTTGTGTCTGTCAACAGAGTCCCATTAGCTACAACTTGGCCAGGCAGAGGGGCAAGTATGTTGCCTTAATCCATTTTGTTCTGCTATAGCACAATACCACAGATGGAGTGATTTATAATGTGTGAAAAGGTTCTGGTGTATGGTTCTGGAAACTGGGACGTCCAATGCCAAAAAGAACCTTCTAGATAAACCATTCCATGGTAGGAGGGAGAAAACTAAGAAGTGAAGAATATACAAGAGAGACAGAGAGAGAGAAACCAAGACTGACAAGTGAGAGAGGAAGAGACAGAGACAGAGACAGAAGGGCCAAATTTGTCTTTTTTGTGTGTATGTGCCAGTCCTGGGACTTGAACTCAAGACCTGAGTACTGTCCCTAAGCTTTCTTTGTTCCAGGCTAGCACCATAACACTAGCACTCTACTATTTGAGTTTTTTTCTCTTTTCTTCTTTCTCTTCCTTTCTTTCTTTCTTTCTTTCTTTCTTTCTTTCTTTCTTTCTTTCTTTCTTTCTTTCTTTCTTTCTTTCTTTCTCTCTTTCTTTCTCTCTTTCTCTCTTTCTCTTTCTTTCTTTCTTTCTTTCTTTCTTTCTTTCTTTCTGGTACTTAATTATAGATAAAGTCATATGGACTTTCCTGCCCCAGCTGACTTTGAATCTTGATCTTCGTATCTCAGCCTCCTGAGTAGCTAGGGTTAGAGACATGATCCATCAGCACCAAGCTCAGATTAGTCCTTTAATAAAGAACCCTATCCCAGAGAAATATGCCCAAGATATCACCATCAACCATTTCATTCTTGGTCTAATCACGTTTCATCAGACCCCACTTCGCTACTTGATTACATTTTAAGGTTAAGTTCCATCTGCTGCTTGAAGCTCACTTTTGAACCACAACCTCAAAAAGAACTGCATCCTAGACCCCAGAGAAGAATGAGCCGGACATGTTTGCAAGCATAGTCATGAGAGTTGTATACAGACTTCAAACCAACATGAAGGATGGAGCGTGGGTGAGTGCCACAAAGGCAAACAGGCATTGCTGCTCCCCAGGACTTGCTTCCCTCCATGGATGCCAAAGTAAACTTAGAAGGTGAAAAAGCAAAACCAAATCAAAACCATCCACATAACGACATGCAGATTAATAACCCAGGGTTGTGGGCAGGGGGTGATGGAAGCTTATTACAGTCAATATTGGGAAGTCCTTACTGGTATTGCTGTTCTGTTTTTGTTTTGTTTTAGTAAAGAAAACGGTGCTGTGCTTTCTGTGCCTGGGCCATTTATTTTATAGCAACAAAAGACCAACGTTTCCAAATTTGCGGCTGTGCAATTTTTTAAATGTTAGGAAACACGTCACTTTGTGGATTTGTTAGCTGTTTCTTTTCATCAGACTGACATGCAGTTAAGATTCTACCAATATTCTAAATTCCTGGCACAGTTACCCGACCAACAAGAACAACTAGTGTTCTCAAAACCTCCTGGAAATGTCAAGTGTTCTTGTTGGCTTTATGGAAGTGGTGCACCAGGAGCTGGCTGAGGCCCCTTGAGGGCGCAACTCACTCCCAGGAGGCAGGAGGCTGCCAGGGTGCTCGCTCTCACAGCATGATTCTCCAGCTCTCATCCTCCTGCCTCTTTGAGGGTTGCTGTGCCTCTACTGGGATGCTTCTCTCTCTCTCTATATATATATATATACACATATATGTATATATAAACATATATAAATATAAAAATATATAAAATAACAATATATAAATATATGTATATATGCACATATATGAATATATGTATTCTGTATACACAGCAAGAATGATAGATTATTTTAGTTTCCAATAGGCGTGGTGGGACTGAGTTATTAATAGAGACATCCAGAGATACTAAGGTAATTCACAGTGTATACTTGGATACTACCATGATCCTACCTGGAGTCGATGCAATGTAAAAAGACAAACATTGAGGCCAAGATGCCCACGGGTGTGGTTCTAACACTTGGTAAGCAAGGAGGAGCACCCAGGAAGTGAGCTACCAGCAGATACCTCCCTGGGCCTTCTGAATCAGGTGTTCTGGCTAGAAATACAAGAGTGGTTCCCAGTAGGTAGGCCATACATGGAGAAAACAACCCCACAGAGGGAGGACAGGGTTGTAGCCTGGGTCACAGGCTTGTGGAGAAATCCAGACAGAGAGCTGGAAAATTGTTTCTCCAAAGCTCTGGAACCCATGAGGCTCCCTATGACAGTCAGACACGATCCGAGCCGATTCCTCCCTCCATTCTGGACCCCAACCACAGATGACAAGGAATATCATTTAGACTTTTCAGGGATTCCAGTGGAATTACATACATCAGAAAACAGGTTGGCAAATTTGGGGAGAGGCAAAAGGAAATGAATGGGAGCTTCATAAAAGCATAAGACTTGATAGGATTCATTGCAGTCTTAGCAATTGCTCAAATCCAAAATGGGGAAAGGATTTCCGGAAGATGTGTATCCTGATGCTTCCCTGAGAACTAAACATGTAGAGTTTATACACTAGAGAATGTCCCAGCATTGACAGTTATTGGTGAGACACAATAACACACCATGGTTTGTCCCATAGCCTTCTGGTCTACTGGAGCCGCCTCACCCCACAGAAACTTGCCTGCCCAGAAAATGGAGCCCTTAACCAAGGGCAACCATGAGGCAAGATAGCCAGGAATGCCCCCAGTGGAACAGAGTGCTACAATCACCTACAGCTTTAACCTGATCATTAACCCACCATTCATTGACTTGTTTTGCTCTTCCTTCTCCCTCATTTGAGCATCCTGGATTACCCCCCAGATAAGTAACTTGAACTCACACCCTTATCTCAGGCTCTGCTTATAGAACAAACCAACTGAAACACAAGCATCTCATTCAATGATTTTCCAATCCTTGCTCTCCATGAACAGTGTTTTCTTTAAGAATGAAGAATAGGCAAGCAAATGAGTCATCACACTATAATAGGGCCTCTCTCTCTCTCTCTCTCTCTCTGCTCTCTCTCTCTCTGAGTTGAACAGTTTTTCATGTTTAAAAATGGACTAGGAAGAACTCATCAAAACACAATTGTGAAGTCATAGGTGACAATTGGCAACTGACTCTACTGAGGGATTATGAAATCAAAATTCCAAATTTTATTTGCCACAAGATTTGTTGCAACTCCACAAGTGACAGGGCTGACAGCAATCAGGACAAAGTGAACCAGACTCCAAGACCATTGTGGAGACAGGATGAGGCTCAAACAGATAGTGTTTATATCTACACGGATGGTGGTGCATGGCTTTGCTCTCAGAAATTCAGTTTTATACTTCATAGTATATACACACTGTATACAACCTGGATAATTCTCATAAGACAAAGTACATATACCCCCAAACAGCTCCAGCACAAAAAGGTTTTATGCCAGTACTGGAGCTTGAACTCAGAGGCTTAAACTTTCCTTGGATTTTTCTCTCAAGGCTGGCACTCTACTATGTGAGCCACACCTCCACTTCCAATTTTTTTGATGGTTAATTGGAGATAAGCATCTCATGAACTTTTCTGCACAGTCTGGTTTTGAACCTCAATCTTCATATCTCAGCCTCCTGAGTAGATAGGATTCCAGGTGTGAGCCACTGGCATCCAGCACCTCCAGCAAATATTAGTTGAAGATGGATCACAGAATCAGATGTGAAACTCAAAACTGTGAAAGTTTTGGGAAATGTCAGCAAAAAATTGGAATCTAGGACTAGAAAATAGTTCCTGGAAAATGACATCCAAAGCAGAATTCCTAAAGAGAAAGAGATGATAAAATTTTGGCATCATCAAAATTAAAAACATTTACTCTGCCAAAGACCTTGGAAAGAGGATGGAAAGATAAGCTACAGCCTGGGAGAAAATGTTCTCAAGCCCCATGTCCATCCAACAATGGAATTGTCTGCACAATATATGAAGAATGTTTAAAATCCAAAACAAAGGAAAAAGCAACAATCCAATGAGAAAATGGGCAAAACGCAGAAGAGATCATACCAAAAAGATATGCAAATGGCATATGAAAACTGGTGCTCAATTATTAGGCAGCAGGTACGTACAAATTAGAATATACTCACAAGCAATGCTAAAATTAAAAAGTGACAATACAATGCTCAAGAGGAGACTGGCACTACTGCATCATAGACAAGTGTACAGCCACTCAGGAGAATGGTTGAGTAGTGATTTAGGAACCAATTGTGCTACAGTATTACCCTATAAGCTAGCAAATGAACACTTGAAATGAAAACTTCCATTCACACAAAAACGCATACACAAGCTGGGCACTGGTGACTCATGCCTGTAATCCTAGCTATATCAGGAGAGTAAAAACTTAGGATAAGTTGAAAGTCAGTCTGGGTAGGAAAGTCTGTGACACTTTGGCCTTGAGTACAAAATGCCAGGCCCTAAGTTTAAGCCTTAGGACTAGAATGATAACAAAACAACAACAAAAAAACCCTCATGTACATGGTACAATATTCATATCAATTGGAATGATTTTTAAAAAAACTAGAACCACCCAAATGGTCTGTCACAGGAAACTAAATAGTTAAACCAGCTATAGTTCATCTAATCAAGGGAACACAGGTCAGCAATGGGAAGGAATGAAACCCAGGCCCACAGAAGAACTGGGTGAATTGCTAAGAAACTGTGACAAGTCGGGGGCGGGGCGCAGAGGGAAGCTGGTCCTCCACAGCTTACATATAATATGATTCCCTTTACCTGACACCTTTGAAGTACCAGAATTATAGAAATGAAGACTAGATCGGTGGCCACCAAAAGTTCAGTGCTGAGGGTGAGGAGTGCATGTGGGAAGGATTCTCATAGCGATGAAAATGTTCTGCACCCTGCCTTGTGAATGTCAGTATTTGGGTTAGATGTTGTACTGTAGTCTTTTCAGATCTTACCATTGGGAGAAACTGAATAAAGGACACATAGGATCTCTGGGTACTATTTATATTTCTCCTTTTTTGTCCAAGACCAGAACTCAAACTTGGTATCAGATACTTTCATTCATTGGCTGGTGCTCTGTCACCTGAGCCATGCTTCCAACCCCTATTCTATTTTTTCAACTTGTGATTATTTGTGTATTTATTCCTGAAATTCACCAGGGAAATGACCAAGAGATTAATTTAAATGGTAGCTGTTGAAAGGAAGTCTTCTATTTTAGGCCTCCTTTAGAAGGATAAATCAGACGTTGTTTTCAGGGGATTGATTATCTTCTCTGGTCTTACTAATAGCTTTCTGGATACCCTATATGTGGTTGGGTTTTTTGTTTGTTTGGTTGGTTGGTTTTGGTTTTGTTTTTTTGGTGCCAGCACGGAGGCTTGAACTCAGGGCCTGGGCACTGTCCCTTATAGTTTTTGCTCAAGGCAGACACTTTACCACTTGAACCATACCTTCATGTCTGGCTTTTTTGCTGGTCAATTAGTGATATAAAAGTATCTCATGGACTTTCCTGCCTGGGCTGACTATGTATCTAGATCCTCATGTCTCAGCCTCCTGAATAGCTAGGATGACAGACATGAGCCACTGGCGCCCGGCTCTCAGCTGTTTTTTTATAGATCTCTAAGATTTCATGGCCATGATCTCAGCTAATCTACAGGAGATTACATCCATTCCGAAAAATAAGGAAACAAAGATCAAAACAGGATGGAATCACCTCCATTTTCTGGCAAAGAAGTTAGATTTAGAACTTGGATCCTATATTTCAATCCCAAGGTACACATACCATCCAAGACCCTATATTTAGCACAGAGAGATCTTTGTAGGAAGCTTGGCAAATCACTATGGTGTAACAGGCCTCTAGTGTTCTGGTTAAGAGCCCCAGTACTGCTACATCATGATTATTTGACAATAGGCAAATCTCTTAAGTTCTCTCTCTGCTTTTTAAGAATCTTCTTTCTTTTTCATTGACATGTATTGCTTTTTGTTTTGTGCATGCATTTTTATTATCTCCATGATAATAAAAACATGGAGATAATAAATGTCCATGATGACATTTTCATACTTGTCTATGATATTCTTTGGACATAGTCACCTCCCCCTCCTTTTCCTTTTTGTTTTGTTTTGTTTTGATGCTGGTACCAGGGCTTAAACTCATAGGCCTTGAATTTGATCAGCTGTCTTACTTATTGTGATCTACCACTTAAGTCCACACCTCCATGTTTGCTTTTGGCTGGTTATTTTAGATATGGAGTCTCTTAACCTTTTCTGCCTGGGCTGGCTTCAAACCCCAATCCTCTAGATTTCATCTTTCTAAGCAGTAAGGTATGAGCTACCAGCACCTAGATATTATTTCTTATAATTTCATGTGAATCAACGATTATATCAAAATTAAAAATTCTAATTCTTAACATAGAACGAAAAAATACCAAAATAAAATGGAACATCGTTTTTATGATGACTCCAAAGAACTCTAGCACTATGTCTATCCATAAAACAAGTATTTTTTCTGAATGAATCCATATCAGTTAGCAGAAGAATAAATTTAAAAAATAGTTTGAGAACCCTAAAATTCAGTTAATAATAACTATTTAAGAGTCATGAGCATTGGTTTTATATGTCACAAGATTTAATAGTGAAATTTTAAAACTTTTTTTTAAAAATGACATTTTTACAGCTTGAAACTGTTGTTGCTATGGGACTGTAGGTGCTTTTCTTAGTTGTTGATAATACAGGCTAAAGCCACCCACAAATAACAAATAGGAGTCAGGTAACCATAAGAACTACAAAGTCCACATGATTTATCTCCACTATCTCAGCAGAAGCTCTTGTTTTACAGCATTCAGTAAAAGTATGACCCACTCGCACACTTGAGAATATGTGCAGTGTCTTCTTTTGTCCTATTGGTGTCACCTTAGAATCTGAAGTGTGCATCTGCTGAGATTCCTTTCTTCTATCCTGGGTCCTTTGAATGGTTTCTAGACAGTCTGATACAGAGGGTGGACAAACTGGGAATTATGGCTGAGCAATGTGTTACAGTGATACAGTTACCCTAGACACACTGAACCACCTGTGTCTCTCTCCAACATTCATATTCTAAGATCGACCTAAAATTAAACTGGGAACTTCTAATCTTGACTTACTTTCTTTAAAAAGAAAGAGAGAGAGGGAGAGAGAAAGAAAGAAAGAGGGCAAATTTACTATTGTTAATACAATGCTAACACAGTCCCCAACCTATAGTGGTGCCGCACGATTGTTTTCAGTTTTCTGTGCTTCAAATTTTGAATTTTGATCTCCCCTCCCCCACTACCAATATGCACTTAATGACTTGAAAGAAACAATAAACGTTTATTATCTCATAGCTTGTGTGAGTCAGGCACACAGGTGTGGCTTACCTAGAGGGCTTTCAGTCAAGGTCTGGAATTGGTTGCAGTCAAGATGTCAGCCAGCTGCTAAATCAAAGCCAGCCACAAAACCACACTGTGATCTTGTGATTTATAATAAAAATATACATGTAGTCTTTGTTTCCCAATCCCTTTTCCTAAAGCCTTAGAAGCTCCAGAGTGATGAGAGCTATCTTTTATGTGAAGTGACTCAGAGCCAGGGGTTCTGGAGCAGCTCAGGAAGTGGGGCTTGTTGTCAGCCAAGCCATGAAAACTGAGGAGCCTTTAGTCACACCCCCAAACTCTTGGGAGAAGAAATGGACTGAAGTGTGAAGTGACCACCAATGGCCAACGATGTAAGTAATTATATTGTGTAATGAAGTTCCATTTATGAAATAATAATAATAATGATAATGATAATGATAGGTTCCGAGAAGCTGCAGGTTGTTAAACCCATCGAGATCCTGGAAGGTGATTTGCTAGCGAGGACATGGAAGCGATGTGCTCTTTACACATTCCTGGATCTATACATGCTTTCCCCTTGATCCTTTGTAATAGTCTTTATAATCAATGAGTAATGCAGTGAGTGCATTTAGTAAATTAATCCAATGCAAGGAGGCAGTTATGAGAACTCCATTTTATAGGTGACCAGTAAATGCTACTTGTGAGAACAATCTGAAATGAGAGACTTCTTTATGAGCCTAAACCGCCAACCTTGGGATCTAATGCTCTCTCCAAGTAGACAGCATCAGAACTACACTGAATTATAGGATGTCCAGCTGTGTCCACCAAAAAATTGTTTACCATGCATGAAACAATCCTCACAATGCCTGGTGTCCGAAGCCCTCCCTGATACAATGGAATTCTATGCCTCCATCAGAAAGAATGACACTGCCCCATTTGTTAGGAAATGGAGAGACTTGGAAAAATTATATTAAGTGATAAGCCAGGCCCAAAGAAACAGAGGTCCCATGGTTTCCCTTATTTGCATATGCATTTGTATATGTCTAGGGCAAGCAGAAAAGGTCAAAAGCTATGTACATATGACCATATAAGATGACGCTAAGCAAAATGAACCCCTTGATAGGGACACAAGTGGATTTATCTTTCTTGTTATTGTTTTTAATGTATTTATAGTGTACCATGTGATTTTTTTTTGTTTCTTAAGTATGTTCTTCCCCCCATGGTATAGCCCCTGTTTTCACTGTATTTGATTCTGGTGCCCTGCATCTTGTATATACATTTTTCTGATTTGGGGAGGGGAAAGGAAATAACAAAATGCTGAAATAAGGTTACAGGTTGACCCATTGTAACAATGAGATGTACAAGACACTATGTTGAAAGCAAACTTTACAACTTGGGGTGGGGATAGGAGTTGGGGAGGTGGGGAGGAAAGGGATGGTTGGGGGGGGGAAAGGAGGAGGTAACAATGCTTGACAGGAAATGTACTCATTACTTTAATCATGTAACTGTAACCCCTCTGCACAGTATTTTTACAATAATATATATAAATATATATGAAGCCTTCCCTGTGCTGTCAAGTATAAAACAAAGCAGGAAAGGCACACATGCACATTGCATGACATTTCCAGACAAAGTAAATTTCTAAAGAGAAAATAGATTTCTAGAAAGAAATGACAGGTACTATAGAGGGCAAGGGGGAGATGACAGCAAAGGCGAGAGACCCTGCCGGGTGAAGGAGCACCTGCCATCACCCCTTTGATGGTGTCTTCCAGTTGCCATAGGAGACTGAGGGTTAAGTTGAGCCTAGAGCAGAGGGGTTTTCTTCAACCCTGGCATCAGATCTCCCTCACACTGACAACCTCTGACCAAATTACAGAGACACACTGCTCTAATGTCCCTCTAAAGGACATGACAGGTTGTCTCTTCCTTTAAGTGGACCCTCTGGGTCTTCTAGATACCCTCAAGCAGTAATAGGAGGTCCTTTTAGGGCCAGTTTCATGGAAAAGGCAGCTTTCTACTCTACAAAGTTCCACTACATGGAAGGATTTCATACATTGAACTTTTGGGAAGAGAAACCCATGATCCTCTCTTTTCCTCTCTTTTTCTCTCTAGGTTATTATGGCTTTGGCTCCTACAGCCTGAATCCAAAAGCCATCCTGTGAATTAACATGATTGAGTTAATTCTCTCTCATTTGGATTAGGCTCCTGCAGAGCTCTGATTGCACAAGGAAAGAAAATGTCATGGCAGAAGATGGTCCTCTGGGAAACGGGGAGTGTTCAGCTTCAGAAGAAGAGATGGCTCATCCCAGCACTCTACAGGGGGAGAGGGAAGGGCCCTCCGAGCACCCCCAACCCCAGTGGATTTCAGAGTGTGAGGGGGTAAAATCAGTGTCTTGGCCTAGGGTGACCAGTGATGAGTCAAGGATTCTCTCTTATTTTGTAAACAAATAAGATGAGAATCAATACAGAGTGTCCCCAAGAGAAGTTGTACTTTCCATCCTAGACTACTGTGACTAGGCTTATCCAATTGTTCCACTTACACAAATATAATCTCACTGAACAAGTGTGCTTGAGATTGATAACCTTCAAATCTGTCCCCACCTCTAGCCTTCCTTCACTGGGAGGGAATGCTGTGGGGTAAATGCCCCTGCTGACCTCATCTAATCATTACCTTACGTGGGGAAGGAAGGCAGGCAGAGCCAGGCTGGCTATATAGGACAGAATGTGCCCTGACAAGCAGTAGGCTTGTACACAGGCATTTGGGAGTATAAGACACACCACTGACTGAACAGGAAGCATCTTCTCTGAAGATCCTGTTACCAAAATAGACACTGAAGGCAGAAGTCAGCAGAGACCCTAGGGCATTAACAGAAATAAGAAGGGCTCTTAGGGAACCTCCCTGGTATCCTGCTGGTCCGTCGCAGGCTCAGCAATACGCTCGGGCATTCACAATGTGGCATCAAGAGGTGATAGGTATCTTCTGGGTAGTAGTAGTGACTCATGCCTGCAATCCTACTTACTCAGGAGACTGAGGTCTGGAGGCTCATATTTATAAGCCAAATTGGGAAGGAAAGTCCTTGAGATTCTGTCTCTAGTCACCCAGCAAAAAAGCTAGGCTGGAGGTGTGGCTTGCTGCTGAGCAAGCAAGCAGAACAAGCTCCTAAAGGAGGCATCTAAAGTAGTTTAGGAAGGTTCACATCACTAAAGATCAGGAGTGCCCCTGATACCTCACAAATCTGGGTGGGCATTTCCAGGAAGCTCTTGGCATGCATATTTGATTTATCTGAAAGATAAATGACCTCATTCCTGCCTTCTGGTGTTCATGTTCAGGAACAACAATGTCCACCATGGACTGCTGGAATATGAACCTCAGAGCCCACCTGTCACTGGTGTATAGGGCCTAGGGCAGACAGGTAGGAGTGTGTATCTTCCAACTGGGGACCACTGTGTGCTTGGTAGCCCAGCTATGTTTGCATAAAGGGATAGAATACAGAGGCAGTGGGAGCTTGGTTCACCTGTGCACTCTGCCAAGGGGATGTGGGACACCCAGGAGTTTCCCAGTAGATTGCCTCCCTTCTGCCTCTCTGCTTCTGGTACAGGAACACAGGATAGAGGAAATCCTCATTTCACGCAGCGAGGATGCTTCTTGCAGAGCTGATGTGGGAAGGGAGTTGCATTCAGTTTAAATACATCTGGCTGGGGAATGCCTCCACACTCACACTGGAGCCCTAGTGAAGGAGCTTCAGCGTCATTTTGTGTGTAAGTTCACAGAAAGTCTAACTTCAGGTATATGGAGAGCCCCACTTTCGGCAGTTGCTGAACGATATATAGGGAGCTACAGCCTGTACCGCTTGAGGATCACAGGATAAGCTGCCGACAAGCCAAAACCTGCCTGACATGAAATTGGGGTCAGGGTGCTACAAAAGAATGATGAAGGATAAAAGAACAAGAAAATAATGACAGCATGGTAGATCTTGGGCTTCACAATCTTACAAGAAACCAAAAAGAAACCGAAAGCCTTTTCTATATTTATTCTCTTTAAGTAGTCGTACAAAGGAGTTGCCATTCAACAAAGCATTTTGCGAATGCCACCTTGATCAAGGTCACGACCTTCACCCCCCATCCTTCCCCACTCACCCCTTCCCTCACTTTTCTTCATTTTGTAGGTTATGCATTAAATTTTGGCCGCATTTCCCCCATATCTTCCCTTCATTCACCTACACTCCTCTCCTTAACCCCACTCTGCCCCCAAAAATCCAACCTCAAGGATTCCAGTTCCAACTACTTCACCCAAGGCCAAGCTCTGTTAACAAGAAAGATGGCTAAAGACTACCAAGATGGCAGACAGGTTAAAGTGTTGCCTTTCTCATGGTTTATCTATGCCATGTGCTCTCAGTCTCTCATATTTTTTTTCTGCTACTAAACTTTTCTATCACTTTTACTTACATTTGCCAGTATAAGGACCAGGGTAAATTTACCTGCCCTAAACTTTCTGGTAACATTTGTTGCATTGGCCAGGAAATTAAGGCTTAAGTATGTCTTCTTCTGAGTTGGACTCATTACATAGTTACAGTATGAGGACTATCTAGTGCTGGCGTCTCTCTGCACTCCTTTGGAGGATGGTTTGCCTAGTATTTCTCTCAGGAGATCAGACTTTCTTGACCTGTTGGTACCTGCTTCCTCCACAAATCTAAATCAGCCTGAGTCCTGTCACAAAGAAGCTACCAGCTTTACAGAAACAACACAACAATCAACACGGAAGCCTTAGACGGCTCCACATGAAACCATTAGTTCTGCAGTGACGCCAGCTGGGCGGCCTCCAATCCAAGCCTATCTGATGCCAGCTAACTGGACACTCTCAGACTAGACAGGATCTGTGGGGACTCAGGCCCCTGATACCTCTACTTCAGATGATGACCCCGAACCCCAGCCATGACCTGTGCTGTAAACTGGGGCACCCACACCCCTCCTCGGGTTCAAGTAATTTGCTAGAACGGCTCCTGGGACTGTTTTGCATCTTATTGCAAAGGATATTACAGAGTGTGTTGTGAACACAGAGATGAGACACACAGGGGCCAGAGCTTCCTGTACCCTCTCTGGGGGTCAAGTCCTTGCACCCAGTCAGTTCTCAAGTTCTCACTGAAGCCTGTCATTCTGAGGGTTTGTGGAGTTTCTATTACATAGGCATGAGTAATTAAATTATTGACTTGGTGACCAGCTCAGCCTCTCTGGAGAGGCTATGGGTGGAATTAAAAGTCTCATTCCTCCAATCACGGCTGTTCTTTCTTATCCTGAAGCTACCTCTGGGCCCTCGGCTGTTAGCATACAAATGTCATATCATTGTGAAGAGTCCAAAGATTTAAAAATTGATAAAAAGGAAAATTTTGAGATATCCTAAATTTAGTTACAAAGATGTCCTAAATTTAGTTACAAGGAAAGGAGAAGAGAAAAAAGGAAATAAGTTAACAGCTATTGGGCCAAATGGATGAAACTATACCACATTCCTGAGATATCTTGGCTTAAAACCTTAAGCTGCCAATCAAGCATTAGGTACTCTATCCTGCTGGGGATGAACTTTCCAGACCACTAACACAACCTATCCAAAGGCACCCCTGCTTGGAAATTTTCTCCAGCTTAAATTACCCCTCCCTTTCTTACAGCCAGCATAGGGTTAGTGAAAATGGTTAAATCTTCTTTGCCTAAATTAATCAATCAATCTATCTATCTATCTATCTATCTTTGCTATTCATACTGGGGCTTGAACTTAGGGTACGGGCTCTGTCCCTGAGATTTTTTGCTCAAAACTGGTATTCTACCACTTGAGCCACAGCACTACTTCTGGCTTTTTGTTGGTTATTTGGAGATAAGAAAATCACAGACCATTGGATAGGGGGTGGGTGGGGGGAATGAGAAGGGATGGGAAGGGGAAACAAAAGAGAAGGCTACAATGCTTGATAAGAAATGTACTCATTATCTTGCCCATGTAATTGTAACCCCTCTGTACAGTATTTTCACAATAAAAAAAAAGAATGTCACAGACCTTCCTGCCTGGGTTGGCTTTGAACCATGATCCTCATCAGATCTCAGTTGCCTGAGATGCTAAGATTACAGGGGTGAGCCAGTGACACCTGACTTTTTCCCTGAATTTTATCATAGACCATCGCCCATCCCTAACTACTCCTGTAGCTAACTCCAGACAGGCACCCAGTAGAAAACCTTCACCTTTACTCCACAGCTAGGAAGCCAACCCAGCTCCAAGGGCATGCACCAAGTAGACAGGTGTCAGACATTAATGTGTCTTCTCTGGCCTTCCCAGTGATAAAAAGGGTACTCAAACAAGTTGCAGAAACAATATTTTAAGCATAACAACATTATTAGCACATGAAGTAGGATCTGTTCCATGGGGGAATAGCTTTAGGGCTTGTCACACTACCTGGAGGTTGGTGTGAATAGTATGTATGTGAGTTTAAGTTTATTCTGGACATTTCAGTCCCACAGCTTTTTGTGTCTTTTTTTCAGGGTGGGGCGGGGGAGTAGCAGTTTGAACTCAGGGCTTTGCCCCTGCTAGGCAGGCACTGTACAACTCCATTCATACTTACAGTCCTTTTTCACTTAAATTATTTTTCCAGAAGCTCTTACATTTTTGCCAGAGGCTGCTGGCCTTGGATCAGATCCTCCTACCTACAGAATAGCTGGAATTACAGATGAGCATCATTGTCAACTCATTTGTTGAAATAGGTATCTTGAGCTGGCCTCGAAGTACAATCCCCCTAATCTACCTCTTCAGTGGCTGGGATTACAAGCATGAGCCGCTGTACTTGGCTTTTAAAGGAGACTTTATTTCTGGGCATCTTAAGGACTCTACTAAAGATTCTATACCACCAGGAGGTGTCATCTTTCTTTTTCTTCAGAACACACATGATTATGGGGACAAAAGTTGGAAAGATTAACATGCATTAATAATTACAGACATCTGAGAATTGGTAGGCTTGGTTTTCTCCTCCACTAAACTTCTAACTAGTAACTGAGTCAAGGTTAAGCTTTATTTCTTCCCACCCTTTGCCATACAGGAAGGAGTTGGTATAAGCAAGCAGAGGTTGACCCCAAAAGGAGAAGTTCGAAGAGATTAATCAGAGCTCCCTCCAGCCCTGGGAGAGGAAGGATGGCTCTGTCCAAGGAGGCCAGTGTGGCCCCAAGAGTCTTGTTGATCTCCTGCCTTGTAGATCTCCCTACAAAGTTCAGAAGCCAAAGACCACCAAGCACATGATTGTTCTATGGATAGACGTAACACCAACTAGGGCAAGTCAGTCAGTCAGACTAAGAAGGCAGTCACCCATGCCCAGGGATGCTACTGGTGACAGAAACAGGTTCTGCTGGGAGCCATAAGAAGAAATCCCTGCATTTAAAATAAAAGTCAGGTAGTAAGCCAGGTACCAGTGACTCACACCTGTAATTTTAACTACTGAGGCTGAGAGCTGAGGATCACACTTTGAAGCCAACCAGGGAAGAAAAGTTCATGGGGCTCTTATTTCCAATTAACTACCCCCAAAAAAGCCCAAAGTGGAGCTGTGGAGCTATGGTTCAGGTGGTTAAACAGTCAGCCTTGATCAAAAAGCTAAGGGACAGCATTCAGGCCCCAAGTTCAAACCCCTGTAACAGCACAGAGAGACAGACAGACAGAAGTGAAGACAAGGATATTACTTAGTATGAAAAAATGAATCTTTGCCAGGCACTGGTGGTTCTTCCTTATAGTCATACTTACTTAGGAGGCTGAAATCAGAAAACCAAGTTTCAAAGCCAGCCTGGGCAGAAGAATCATCCAGACTCTACCTCCAATTAGCTAGCAAAACAAACTGGGTTGAAGGCATGGCTCAAGTGGTAGAGTGCCAGGTGTGAGCAAGTATTTCAAGAAAGCACTAGGGTGGGCTGGGAAGGTGGCTCAGTGGTAGAGCGCTTGCCTTGCACGCCTGACGCCCTGGGTTCGATTCCTCAGCACCACATAAGCAAAAAGAAAACAGCCAGAAGTGGCGCTGTGGCTCCAGTGGTAGAGCGCTAGCCTTGAGCTGAAGAGCTGAGGGACAGCGCCCAGGCCCAGAGTTCAGGCCCCACTACCGGACCCAAAAAAAAAAAAAAAAAAGAAAGCACTAGGCCTTGAATTCATGTGCTGGTACCAGCAATAAATAAATAAACAAATAAATAAGCAAGCTTTCTACCCCTTCATAACATCCCAGCTGCTCACTCTATAAGAGAATATAAAAGCCCTTTGAGGAAGCAATGATTTGCTTGGAAACACTCATTTGAAATGTCTTGCAGTATTGACACTATCATTAGACCTTGGCAGTGGCAGCCTATTATTGCTGCCCATGTGTGCTTGTGGTGAGAAAAGTCTCATTGCTTAGGAGGGAAAACAGAAGTCCAAGGATAATGTACTTGACATATAAACCTGGAGGTAGCAAGTTGATGGCTCAGGAATAAGGAACAAGGAAGCTTCTAGGCATATTATCACCTACCCTAATTCTCTCCTTCTCTCTCCTCTCTCTCTCTCTCTCTCTCTCTCTCTCTCTC
>NW_012267309.1:702686-726731 GCF_000151885.1 Dipodomys ordii
CACACACACACACACACACACACACACACCACAGTTGAGCTCAGCTGGGCAGCCATCCAAATGATTCATATTAAATTCTAGCTATATTCAGCACAAAAGTCATCCCGCGTCAGAGGATCAAAGTTACATCAACTAACAAGCACTGGGGAATTGATAAGCAGCTAAAATTAGGTCATTGCATAGCAGCAGCTTTTGATGGATGAAGTGAAATTTAGCCCCGGGTTTGCTATTTAAAGATCTGTTACGGCACCCTTTCCTGTAGCCACAATGAACACACAACAAAGCAGCACGCAGCTGATTAAATGTTTAATCTTCGCTCCTTCCCTGCTGACTCTGGCAGACTTACAGGTTCCTGAGAGCATGCTTGGCTCTCAGGCCAGGCAAGCCAGTGCGTTCCAATTCCTACTCCTTCTGCCCAAATGAATTCTGTAAAGTTATTCTGATCATTTTTATAAACATGACTTCCATCAAGCATTTCAGCTATCAAACCCTGACCCAATTTAATGTTTCTAAATTCTTCATTGCCTTAAAAAAATACACATAACCTCTACATGCTAAATGTGTTCATCAGTTGTCCTACATTTCTTGGTCTTGCTCCTTTTGTTCCATTTTAGAAGCTCACACCCCTTGCAAATGGCTGGGCTCTCTCTCTCTCTCTCCCAGCCCCTCTTCTTTTAGTTTGTTTTTCTCTGATCCTCACAGCCAAAGATAATTGTTACAAAATGATATTTTTGGGCTGGGTGTAATGACTTATGCCTGTAATCCAAGCTACTTAGGATGAAGAGATCAGGAGGGGCTCAGTTCTCAGGGCAAAAAAAAAGGTAAGTTAGCAAGGCCTCATTTCGATCAACAATTCATGGCAGTATGCATCCCTTATCCATCTACATGAAATCACAGTCTAAGATTGCAAAAATACAAAACCTTATCTGAAAAACAACTAAAGCAAAAAAAAGAAAGAAACTGAAGGCATGGCTCACGTGGTAGAATACCTGCATAGTACGTGTAAAACCCTGAGTTCAAACCCCTAAGAACCACCAAGAGAAGGGGGGGAAAGAATCCTTATGTAACTTCTCCTTTGTTTTTTCTTTTCTCAAAGCCTTTACTTTGCTTGGCTACCTTGCTTAATCCAGATTACAATCTTCCCTAAACTAAACCAACAGATTTTGAGTGCCACTGCCTTCTTTCTTCAGGTGACAGTTTCCAGAGGACTATCTCCTGTCTAAAGACAACAGGTAGGAGAGCTTTCATATTCAAATTCTTCCCATTTGCTTTCTCTTCTGGACTCTGTCAGGAAAATAAAACTAAGCTGAGTAGAGAGAAGAAGAGAGAATCAGTCCATTGCCTCCTTTGTGGTTTCCTGTGATTCAGGTCCCAGACATGGGGGGGAGGAATACAGATCTGGAGTCAGCTAAGTTGGGGAGCCTGGGCATTCAGTGAAGCTCACCTTCAGGTAAGAAACAGAGAGCAGGCAGCAAAGACTTCATTTTAAACTTGCCAGGGTGGAGTTTCCTGTCCTTACCCATGTCTCTGCCTCTGCTCATGTAACCACAAAGCCTCTGTCAGATTCTTCCCTCCTCCAAAAGCCAACTCAAGATGACATCCAGTGCCAGCAGGTATGCTTTGGGGAGATTACCCCAGAGAGCTATGGGAGTGGGGACAGGAAGACAGCAATTAAGGCTGCCCAGTGAAGGCAGCTGGAGCCTGACCAGCTTGAGAATTTCTGAGGGGTGTGCAGATAGGAACTTTCTCTCTCCTGTGTCTGTTGGTGAAAGGCACTCTGTGAGGAGGGGTTCATGATGCTCAGTATCCCGTTCCATGGATCTGCCAAACCAAACAGGCTCCAAAGTCCAGAAAAGGCCTGGAGGAGATGCAGGGGCTGCAGGTTGACAGCAGGCCATACAGGAGGGGTAGGGTGTGGGGGCAGGGTACCTGTGGCACTTGCTACAACACCCAAGATTATATTTTGAAGAGATGGTTTTCTAAGCTTACATTTGTATCCTGTGTGGTGAGAAATCAGGGCAAAGTGCTGACTCTCTTAAGTCAGTTCTTCAGAGTTACTTCAGAGAGTCAGTTTCTACCAGTGCTCAAAAATCCTCCCATGTGCTTCTTTACTTGCAGCAGATGCTCAGATTGCCTGTCTGGGTGAAGAGCTGGCCCAAGTAGGAATAGGTCACTTACAGTTTAACATACCTTTCTACACAAGGAACTTGATCATCCATAATTTGATATTAGAAGGGAGGTCCTGGAACCAGGCCGCTATATATATTAAAGGTCAAGCTCTAAATTGTCCTGGTATTATCGTTCTGTTCCCTAGCTGAAATTCTCACACACACACACACACACACACACACACACACACATCTAGCCTTCCATTTATACTTGTGTGAGTTCCACATTCAGTTCCTGGGCTCCAGGTTCATCACCTCCCTTCAGCACTGGGTCCACCTGCCAGTGCCTGTCAAATACGGCTTCTGTATAAGGTGTCTGGGTCCCGTTTAGGTGTTCCTGCTCCTGGAGAGTTGTCACTCTTCATGCCATCAACTTCACATCCAGCACTTTGCTTTGAGCACAGGCTCCCTGGTCACCATATATTTCCCTTTCTGGACTTTGTGCAAAGCTTGTGTTTGATCTTCTCGCCACCTTCAAACACAGCTTTGTGTGTGTGTTCTTCATCTAGTTTTCTTGACCAGTTGCTTCCCTGTTTTGCTCTTGTCAAGGTCCTTTTTTACTCCTTTTTTTTAATATTATGAATAGCTTCTTAGTTTGGGGGCATATTGAAGATAGACCAGTTGTCCTGAGCTGTGTAGCTGGAAAAGAATGAAGAAGTGAACTAGATTTAAATGCTGCATCCTATACTATTCCTGCTAAGGAAGTTCTGAGATTTTTTAATTCACAGCACAATCTTGCACTATATATCAGTGACATGGCCCTATTACACTTGTCACTCTCCCACAGAATAGTCTGCCTCCTCCAGACATGTCTGTCTGCTTTTGGCTGGGCCTGGCTTAGCTTTCGAGGTGTCAGCTCAGTGAGGCTCTTAGGGCCCATTTGTGTCCAGATACCTTGATTGGTCTGGCCCCTAGGGTGTGCCTGGGCTTTTGCTGTAGCAGAGGCTCCTAACATCCTCCAGACTTCTCCTGGAGTCCTACTTTTGGTGATTCTTCTTTTTGGCTGTTCCCAGGAGAGGTGGCAACTTCAGAGAGTCACAAAGAGGGCTTTCTCACACATCTTGCTCTCACACATCAGGATTCACCTTCTTTATTCTCCAGGTCTTCAAGGCCAACAATTATTTTAAACACTTGAAATACAACTGTGGTATGATATAGGAATGTGCACAATGCACATTGCACATCTCAATGAGTATTTCCAAACTGAAAATGTCCATGTCAATGCAGCAGAATCTTCAGCTAGAGAGAAAACCTTTCCATCATCCCCTGAAGTCTCCTCCACCCAGAGCTCTTTAGATATAAAATTATCCACAGATCCTTCCTTCTGACAATGTGTGCTCTATTCCATAAGCAAGGGAATATATAATCACTGCATGTGGTAAATGGTTGTATTTTAAATACCACAGCAACAGGTCCACAGTACAGTAGTTCATCTCTGTATAGTTTAGGAGATCCATAGACAAGGAGTGATACCCAAATGGATTCTTACACTGTCATCCACAGCTTTCCAGTCTAGATAGATGGACAGATGTTACCTTCCCCATACCAATGAGACTATCAGGGAATATCCCAGGATTACAGAAGCCACACAACAGACAAATTACAGACACTCCTTGACTGATGATAATGTCACCTACAGATAAACCCATGGTAAATTAAAAATATTATAACCTGATTTTTTGATTGGAGATAAGAGTGTCTAGGACGTGTCTTCCTGAGCTGGCTTTGAACATCTCAGCCTCCTGGATAGCTAGAATTATAGGTGTGAGTCACCAGTGCTCACATAAGCTTATTATTTTCATGGTGCTAGAGTACAAGGTCCCATGCATGCTAAACAAGCACTCTACCACTAAGCTATACCACCATCCCTTAAATGCATTTAACGTATTGAACTTTAGAGGTTCTAAGCTTTGCCTATCTCAAATATGCTCAGAGTACTAACATCAACCTAAACTTGATGTTACACAAAGCCTATTTACAGTAAAGTGTTGAGAGCCAGGGCACTGGTGGATCATGCCTATAATCCTAGCTACTCAGGAGGCTGAGATTTGAGGGTTGCTGTTTGAAGCCAGTCCAAGCAGGAAAGTGTGTGAGACTTTTATTTCCACTAAACTACCAAAAAATCTAGAAGTAGAGCTGTAGCTCAAGTGCTAGAGTGTTAGCCTTGAGCAAAAATGCTCAGTGACAACATCCAGGCCCCGAGTTCAAGCCCCAGGACAGGCACACACAAAAATGTGCTGTATAGTCATATAATTTTCTGAATAGTGTATTGAAAGCAAAAGGCAATGGTTGTGTGTGTGTTCCTTTGTATCACTGAAAAACCATACTATAATAAGTTGGAGGCTGTTCATCATAAGGAAACTCGGGCCACTAAGCATTAGAGGTAGAAGAATCATGCATATAGCTAGAGGAGCGCCATCCTTGGAAGAACAAAGCAAGTAACACAGCTTTCTAGGATAGCTGGATGGACAAATGTTAACTCCCCCATACCAATGAAACTATCAAAGAACAACTCAGGATTATGGAAGTCAACAACAGACAAACTACAGATACTCCTTGATTTATAAGAGTAAAAGAGTTGCCGAGTTGCCAACAGGGAAACTACTCCACTCCAGAATGATCCCTGTTCCATTATTCCCTTAACAGTTCAGGGTCCTCTGGAGTCTCCCCTAAGTATCATTGCTGATGAACCATCTAAACATCCTGGGCCTTAGAGTTAATGGCAAATGTCATGGTGAATGGCATGGCCCCCTCCTTCCTGCAAGGACTCAGGGAAGCAAAGATGCCATCCTTTGCTGTGGACAGGTGCACACCTGTGGTAGCAGGGAGAAACTGAAGCACCTTATGACCCTCTAGCAAAGGTCACAGCCAGGCTCAGCTCACAGCAGAAGCCAAGCAGACAACATAGACCCAGAGCAGAAGGCCAGGCTGACTGTGGGGAGGAACAGCTGCCAGAAGAAAAAGGCAAGAGCCAGCAAGTCATGTTTATGGAACCACAACATTTTGAAAATGCCTGGAATGCAGAGCTGTAGCAAGTAGGCTTTAAGCTATTTGGGTTCTGTCCAAATAGAAACAGAAGCAAACATGTTGTTCTAAACAGAGTAAGGAAGTGAAGGCATTCTTCACTTAGAATGATAGTGAAAAGAAAGGTGGTTAGGAGGTGGTAGCGGGGGCCCTGGGTTAGGAGGGCTGGCGGGACCCAAGCGAAGAATGTGGTAGCTTGTGCTGCACAGAGACATGGTCATGCAGCAGTGTGGGAGGTGATGTGGGCAGAATGTGGGACCCACTAGAGGGCATGAACACAGCCAGTGTGGGAGATGGGTTGTTAGCATCAGGACCGTTATTGTCCAGGCCTCTGTGGTTGGGAAAGTGATCAATAAAGAATTTGGAGCCCCAAGAAAAATGAGCACTGGAGAGAGACCTGTAGAATAAGATATCAGCTAACATGTGAGCCTTAAAATTACAGGTGTCACAATAGCCCCAGGACTACCTGTGATTGGAGAGGGTCAAAGGTCCCCTGCTTTTAAGGAATGCAAGGAAAGTAGAAGTTTAGGGAAGATGAAGATAATTGAGAGGAAAGAGATGCACCTGGGGCGTGCAGAGGGGACTCTTCTTGTCCCATCTATCACTCATCTACTCCCATCCTCACCTCTTTCCACTTCCCTTCTGCTGGTGCCACAAGACCAAGGGACCCCCACACCACAGTTGTATAAGGCCTCACACTGTGTCTCCTAGATGTACCAGGGAAGGAACAGTGGTTTTTATACCCTTTCCCCTTGATTTTAATCTATTGACCTAGGATTCCTATAGCAGTTCAAAATCTTCTCTGGCATTTCTTCCAAAAAAAACCTTTCTTCATGTCACTCTGCAAAGAGGACTTCTGATGAACACAGATACAGCCTCACATCAATACGTGTTTATAAAGTCCTGTACAATTCTGAATGGGAACATAAACACAGTCATGTGTCTCTTAATGACAGAGATACTTCTGGGAAATGTGGCATTGTGCAATTTCCTTATTGAGCAAACATCACAGAATGTACTTACACAAACCTACCAGTGTAATCTACCATACGTTCAGGTTGCATGGTACAGACCTGGCTCCTCAGTTACAAACTAGACAGTATGTTACTGTGATGAGTCCCAACGGAGAGAGAGAGAGAGAGAGTGTGTGTGTGTGTGTGTGTGCACGCGTGCACACGCACGCACCAGAACTAGGGTTTGAACATAGGGCCTAGACACGCTCCCTCAGGTTTTTTACTCAAGGCTCTACCATTTGAGTCACAGCTCTACTTCCAGCTTTTGGGTGGTTAATTAAAGATAAAGAGCCTTGTCGACTTTCCTGCCCAAACTAGCTTCCAATCATGATCCTCAGATTGTAGCTAGGATTATAAGCATGAACCACCAGCGCCCAGCCCCTGAGGAATTTTAACACCATGTTATATATGTATTCAAACAGAGGATGGATACAGGAGCAATGCTAGAATATGGGAATTTTCTGACTTCATTACCATCCTGTGGGAACACTGCCACATGCAATCCATTCTTGATGGAAATACCACTCTTCATTCATGATCGTGGGGGATATAGGATATGCAGGGGAGACCTGAAGTGGAGACTCACACTCTCTGCAAACTCAACCTTACTCTTATTTTTTATAGTCATGCATTACACACAAAACCCTCACACATAGCAAACCATAGCTGATATAAAATTTAGGAGTTCTGATAGTGTAGAAGTCCTAGACTCTTGCACAAAACTGGGTTCAGACTTCCTTTATCTAGCTGTTGAGCTAAGATATATAAAAGCACAATGATGCACTATTTAACAAGTAGCTTTAGAATCTCATAGTCTAACCATTAAAAATTTAATGAAAGTTATTTATGTTTTTACCACTGTCTGAGGATGACAGATTATTCCTGTTTATGAAACCTACAGTGATAGTTTAGATCTTTGAGTATCAGTAAAGTCTCAAGTATTGAAGGCTTGGTGCCAGTCTGTGGCCCTATTTGAAGGTAATGGAAACTTTAAGAGGAGTGAGGCTTTGGGTTGGGAAGGTAGCTCAGTGGTAGAGGGCTTGCCTTGCATGCATGAGGCCTTGGGTTTGATTCCTCAGCACCACATAAGCAGAAAAGGCCAGAAGTGGCGCTGTGGCTCAAGTGGTAGAGCGCTAGCCTTGAGCTGAAGAGCTGGGGGACAGTGCCCAGGCCCAGAGTTCAGGCCCCACAACCGACCAAAAAATTAAAAAAAAAAAAAAAAAAGAGGAGTGGGGGCTAGTGACAGGAAGTTAGGCCATTCAAAGGTCATGCCCCTCCATGGGATCTCAGCTTCTTCTCACCTTTTGTTTCATGAGTACCTTGAGGTAAATAGGCATTCTTGCCTTGAAACAGCAGGCCAAAGCCTAAGGACTAACTAAAATCATGAGACAACAAATCTTTCCTTCCTTTAAGTTGATAATCTCAGGAACTTTGTCACAATGGTAGAGACCTAAGAAGCGCGCTTATTGGTAGTTGTTGAAATAAATATGATTTACAAGTCATACATAAAATCTTTCTCTTCCCTCTTCCTCCAAATCCAATGACACACCTTCCAAAGACAGCTGAACTGCCCACTCTGATGACCATCTATTGTGGACAGAGCAGATAGCCTCTCCTGCTACTGTCTCCTGCCCTACATTAGGGACAAGGCTGAACAACCACTCAGGCTCAAAGATCTGGCCATCAAGCAAGCAAAAATTCTGCCTTCTCCAACAGGGTGACCAAAATGGGTTGCTATCACCTACATACAAGTTACACAAATCCATTTCATGTTACTGTGCCATGTGTCTTCTCTTATAGAAAAAAAATGGCTTTAGTGAATGATCTCCTAGGGGAAGATCATTTAATTGTTTCAATTATGTCAATTATCTACTTGAGGGTCAACGTTTGTTTCCTATGATACAGCAGCAGCTCAACTAATTAAAAAGATCAACCTTGGAGATATGACAAAGTAAACAGGGCTGAGAAACAAAGGACCTCCACTCATCTTGTCATCTCATTACTAAATGACCTCAAGTTGTTGACCACATATATGGTATATCTGCACACGTTTGAGGGAAACTAGGAGGAAGACACACAAATCAGATGAAACAGGGGAACTCAAGGGCAGCCATGGGAGGGAGGGAATGAGAAGACTAGAGGACCACTAACACTAAGCAAAAGGAAAAAAAAATGTACATACCACCTGATGTGGAAGAAATAGCTGCATTGTCAAAGCTCATAGAATTCACAAACTTTAAAGACTTTGATAATGACAATTTGCCCCGTGAAGGTTAAAATGTGTTTGTGACTTTATCGCTGTCTCACAATACTGTGAAATCTGTGAATTTTATGTAACCACTTAATCACAATAAAAATTATTTTAAAAAGGATTAGCTTTGGATAGAAAAGTAGCTTAATTTAAGTGAATATCATGACATAGTAACTTGCTTTCAGGGTAGAGGAAAAACAAGGCCATGTAGCCTCTGAACATGTTACCACAGACTAGGAGCTGGGTATGTGACACTCAGATCGCCACAGCCCATCTCAGAAGGTGACACAGGCTGCTGGAAGTTTCCACAGCTCTCAGAAACTCCAGTAGGTGGTTGGAGTCAAAACTAGAGTATGGGTCCCTTGGTTGGCAGTCAGAGCCTTTTTGTTCCCAACACTTATGTTAGAGGCAACCTCAGTCTGATTAAAACCCATACAATCACAGGCAATGACAAATAGTAATGACTCCCTGCTGCAAAGGATCTTAGTTGGGAATCTTAGTTGCCTTTTTCTCTCTAACTGAAGTGGTTCTTAGCTTTCGCTTCTTCTGGACTTCTCCTGAGAGCATGAAAAACAAATATGGGCACTCAAGGCCCACCTTGGAGCTCCTGGTTAAAGGGAGAGGCAAGGCCTGGGCCTTCCCAAGTAAGCTCAAAAGTAGAACCACAGCCCTACCACGTCGATCCAGTTGTACGCAGAAACCTCTGGGTTCCTAGTTGATTGTAATCACTTGTATTAGTTCAATTTCTGTTTCTATCACAAAATACCTCAGACTGGGTAAGTTATGAAGAATAGAGCTTTTCTAGGGACCTGGTTTCTAACACAAATTCTCAAACTACAGCATATCCCTGATCCTTGGGTAATTTAGGAGGGTTAGAACAAAAACACAACTACTCAAAGTCAAATATACTCATTCATTCAAATAGTCACGGATGTCCTATCCTGTGCTGAGCACCTACCAGGCACAAGGGAAGAAACCATGAGGAACAAGAGCCTACACCCTATCCTCTAGTCCTCCCAATATTTCTTATATTACATTGTATGTTTACAAACTAGTTCTCACTATGTTCTCATAAACAGAGTAATCACAAATGGTAAGCCCACAGGATTCTGATGTATGAAGCAAGCAGAGGGATCTTTGAGAAATATGAGGGCAATATCTTTGATCTGAGATCTGAAAGGTAAAAGGATGAGAATCACAGGAGTAGGCAACAGTACACTCTGAACAGAGAAGTAAGATCTATACAAACCCTAGCGTCTGTTGGGGTACACACTCTGTCCTTGGCCGAGGGCATCTGAACCCCTACGGGGTGGGTTGCTCCATGGAAAAGCCTACCTACCATGGACTTGTGTCCCTTGCCCAAAGCCACAGCAGCACAAGATGACCTCCAAAGTGCATCTCCAAAATAAGCCCACACCCTGGTCACAGCCTCCTAGGAGACCCTGGGCCATCCGACACAGCTAAGATCCTGAGCCACAGAGTCTGTGAGGTAAGCCACTTTGGGATTTCTGCCAGCCTATTGGGGGTCTCTTGTTTTGGGTTGCTAAACCCTGCCTTAATACTTTCTCCTTCCTCCCCACCCACAATTGTCAATGCCAGTCTTAGGGAATGATAAACATGTGCAGTGAACTTTATGAGTAGACTTGTCTCTGAAGCCTTCTTTAAGTTGGCTTTGTCTGTCTTCACTCATTCAATCTACAGTGGAACCTGTACCAGGTCCTGGTCTGATCTCAGGTGATGTCTGTGTATTTTTCTGGAGCCATGTGATGATTGGTCCCATGTTTCACCTGATATTACCATAGGTGAGGCCTATTGGCTCAGTCAGTATCATCAAAGCCACATTCTCCATCAGATGGATTGCTCTACCAGCTTATTTGTTATCTCCTGTCTTGGATCTCTGGACCCTGCCTTGGTACTTCCTCCTTCATTCCCACCCACAAATTCCAATGCTAGCAACTCCGCTGTTGTTGGTCTGTCATCTCCACATGTATTTTTTCAGGGTGGAGGGAGAGGTGACTTGTCACCAGTTGTGTTTCCCATGTTGGCTATGAATTCTTGGTTTTGCTGTCTGCCATTCTCTTTGTGGGAGGTGGCATTCAGGGGAGAGAGAATAAAGCATAGAATAGAGAGAATCTTGCAGAATTACCTAACCATGATGCTAAGTACCAAGGGAAAAGTAGGTTAAGCTCAAAGCTAGTCTCTCACACCTGTAATTCCAGCTGTTCAGCTGGAAAATCACTGTTCAAAGCCAGCCCAAGCAGAAATGTCACAGAGACTCCATCTTTTAGAAAAACAGCAAAATGCATGATGCAAGTGGTAGAGCACTAGATGAACAATTAAGCTGAGTGAGCACAAGACCCTGAATTCAAACCCTAGTACCTGAAAGAAAGAAAAAAGGAGGGAAGGAATGGGAGAGGAGATGAAGGGAAGGAAGAGGAAAAGAAGGGAGATAGAAGAGGAAAGGAAGAAGGGGAGGGAAAACAGAAGGGGAAGGGAGGGGAGAGGAGAAGAGAGGAGAGAAGAGGAGAGATCAGATTAGGTTGTTTTAGAAAACTTTTTAGGAGAGAAAGAAATCTATTATGGCTTATAACTATTTAAGCTTATAGAAACTTTCAAATGTTATTTTGTTGCCTGGGGCCGTAATGTATGTAGAATACTCAATTGCCAGTGTCCTTGAATAAAGGTAGATGTGTAGGTATATGTATGCTTTCTACAACTCAAATGCAGATTCCAAGAACTGGCAATGTTATTTTTCACAGATTAAATCTATTTGGATCCCTTCTCTGATTGACAGACCAAAGCTAAATTTTGGATTTGGATTTGCACTGGCCCTTCAGAGTCCACATTCATCCAACGCTATTGGTATTAGACTCAGAGGTGGTCTGTACACCATCCTAACTCACAGCTGTTGTGGCAGAGGGCAAAGATCAGGGGTCTAGGCACGGCCAAAGGTCCAGAACACCTAGTTCAGAGCAATGCAATTGTTCATTCTGTTTGATTGCAATGTCTTTGCTTTGCTTTTCTGGTTAGCATTCTTCCTAAAGTCCGGGGGCAATCCCTCCCACAACTCTCTGTTAATATGCTTTGTTAGCTCAGTTAATTATGCCACATTCCCACAAGAGCTTTCTGAGTGCAAATGGACAGGCTTTGGGCATCTGCGAGACAAATTTCACACATCCCTGGAGTGTCAGATGACCTACATTCTTCTTGTATTTCTGAAAAGGTATCAAATGCTTGAGTTCTGGAGCTCCAGAATGATTAGACCGAAGGTTCAGCCCTCTAAAATTTCACTCCAAAGCTGGTCAAGAAATGCGAGTGGTGCCCAAGCACACACTAGATCAAGGAAGAGAGGCTCCAATTAATAAAACTGACAGTATATTGGCCTATTGCATGCTATAACATAGTACATGAGGTTGGATATATTTTATATAGAGGAGAGGTTTATTTAGATTAGCTTTAGAGATCAAAAGTCCAAACGGAGCCCCTTGTTCTGCAATGCAATATGGTATGATATCATGGTAGAACCACATGAGGAGATCCCATGGTAAGATAGGAAGCCAGAGACTGGAGAAGGACCAATCTTTCTTTATTAACAGCTCATTCTCACCAGAAGTAACACTCTCAGTGTTACTTACAACTGTACCTATAGACAATCATTCTCCACTAAGCCTCTATCTTTTATAGATGTTACCGTCGCAACACTACCACAATGAGCACCAAGCTCCCAGCAAGTGAACCTTGGGGGACATTCAGATCACATGCAAATCACAGCACTGTTTGAGTTGCTTTCTCATTTTTCCTGGCAGAGGTTATGGCTCACTAGTAGAGCACCTGCCTAGCAAGCACAGGGCTCTGCCACATATACGTATATGTGTATATATGCATATATCTGTATATGTATGTGTATATACATATATTCTCTTTTTATATTTATTTACATGTGTGAATTAAAGGAATATGTGTGAAATGAATATAAAAAGAAATCCTTATTAAAACTTGGTATAGAAAAAAACCACCAGCTTAAAGATGCAGACAAACAAGTCATTCCTCATTAAGATATAAAAAAGTAAAAGAGAGATGGTGATCAGACTATGAGCAGTGAGCATGGAGCTGTGTCTCAAATATCTGTTGCCAGACTACATTTGCTTGCCTAAAGAAAATCAGAGGTCTAAGCAAGAAGTGTTCAGGAATGCAGCATACTGAAGTCTACATCAACATGGATGGATGGGTGCATAGATGGATGAGTGGATGGATGGATGGATGGATGGATGGATGGATGGATGGATGGTTAGATGGATGGATGGAGATAGGAGTGGAAAGATGAATGGGTAGATACAGAAATGGATGGATTGATAGTATAAAGTAGGTGCAATTTTAAAAAGTTAATTTCAAGAGCTTAGTGGTCCCAAAACAATTCTTTGAATGTTTGAGCATGTTTGAAATTTTCATAATAACATGTCAGAGAGAAAATCTTTGCCTGTGTATCCATCATGGTGTGTCCTTTGAGTGTTCAAGGGATAGGCTCCAAAGAAAGACTCTCTAAATCTTCCCTCAGGACCACATCAGGCTCTCAGGCGTGAGACCTGGGAAACTGCAGTTATAAAAATCTTGAGAGAGGCAGGAAGTCCTTGAGAGTCTTGGAGTTTTAAAAACATCACACAAACATCACCTTGGGGAAGTTCCTCACAACTAAGCAAAGCACAGCTCTACTTATGACACATGGGTCGACAGCAATTCCACCAAAGCAGAATTGCATGTCTGCCAGCCCACCTACAGTACTCAAACCCAGATCATCAGCATCCAGAGAATTAGGGTATTTGGTGATAAATTGATGAAAGCCGACCTCCTAAAGCTCAAAGTGTGTTTGATCTTAGGGTGAGTTTGAACTCAGGGGCTCATACTTGCTTGGCTTGTTTTCTCAGCTGGCACTCTACCACTTGAATCACACCTCCAGTTCAGCTTTTGGCTGGTTAGTTGGAAATGTAGTTTCATGGAGTTTTCTGCTCAAGCTGGCCTCACACCACAATCCTCTGGATCCTAGTCTCTTGAGTAGCTAGGATGACAGTTGGGAGGTACGAGCACTCAGCACCCACTGTCATCCAATTTTATAAAAGTACTAGCTCCTCTCCCTTGTAGATGGCAGGAAACCCTGCAGTCTCATCCCTTCATTTCACTTTCTTCCTCTCTCCCCTCTTCTCAATACCAGCCAAACCACCAAGCCCCACAGGCGCCAACAGATTGCCACTAGCTACTAGTCATGTGCGGTTCTGTGCCCTGGCAACACACAGGCTGGACAGAAGAGAAATGTGTTCTGTGTGTGAAGTGCATAGCAGATTTGGCAGACCTGGAATGAAAAGTGAAACGACTCTCACCAGTTATCTCCTATATCAATAACATGACCAAATACAATATTTTCTATATACAAGGTTTAATAAAATAGATTGTGAAAAATCAATTCCATCTATCACTTCTTTCTTTCTCTTTATTGATGTAGCCACTCAGACCCTTTAAAGAGTGTGTATGGTTCACATTTTCGGCGGGGGCTGCTCTTCTATACCAGGCAAACATACCAGAACCTCAAGCTCTCTCCTATTCTATACCTTTTGCTAGTGCTCTTTCTCCACCTCTGTCTCTACCCACCCTGCATCATCCCCAAAATCTGGCCTAGGCCTATCTGCTGGAGCTAAATGTGGGGTGCTGCCAAGCTCTGTTTTCTAAATGTGATGCTGCTTCAGGTTTGGAAGTGTATGGAGGAGTCCATTAGAGTGAAATCAAGAACATCAGCTTCCATTGATGTCTTTCTCAGAAGAATTCATATTCTTAGCAATACTAGACGTTGTAGTTGGTAGGTGTACAGCTTTTCCAGAGCCTCATGTGACAGTAAAATTTGCAGTTCAGGCCCTGGGTAATGCTAGAACAGTGTTAGCACATCACATGGTGCATTTCCTATTTGAAGGTCTGTGGACACTGGAGGAAAATGATTCCGTAGAGGACACATGGGCCCTTGTCAGCAAAAAAAAAAACAAACAACTTGATCCATTCCCCAGAAAAAATACAGGTTACTCCTCTTATTCTATAATCAACCTACAATATCAACACACAGACATGAGATGTCGGAGGCCTGCCCTCTCTCTCATTAAACATAATGTATTTATTTGGACTTGTGTGTTAGCCTGTTTTTGTTGCTATGACAAAGCACTCAGGGCTGGGTTACTCATGAAGAGGTTTCTTTGTTCTTAATTCTGGCCCAAACAGCAAGGTGCCAGTGTCATGAGGAACCCTTGGCCATATCACATGTCAGAGAAGTGGAAAGGGAACTGGCCTCATGCAGAAGGGGACAAGATATAGGGTGCCACCTTCATAATAACTCTCTCTAATTAACATTCACTGCTATGAGACAGAATTAATCCACTCAAGAGAGTGGAGGCCCCATGACCTAATTTCCTCCCACCAAGCCCCACCTCTTAAACGTCTGCCATTCCAACACCACCTCAGCACCAAGCTTTGCCAAACAAGCCAATCACAGTCACCTGCTGTGTAGTGAAAGCACCTCATCCTCCCCCACCACCATGGAGTAGTTTTCTGACTTCAATGTTTTGTTTGTTTGGTTAATCTGTAGGATTTCCTATCCCTTCACACGTGTGTGGATACCCTTGCCATCCTTCAGCCTAGAAATGATTTGCATTTGGAAATCAAAGAAGGTACTTACTGAGACTTTTCCTCTCTGATAAGCAATACAACAGTTGTAATCCTAGCCACTCACCAGGCTGAGATCTGAGGATTGCAGTTTGAAGCCAGCCTGGGTAAGAAAGTCCATGAGACTCTTACCTCCAAAGAGAATGCAAGACACTGAGTTCAAGCTCCAAGACTGGGATACACACAAAAAAATTAAGAATTCAAGCCATCCTTTCCAGGCATGCAAAGTGCTCACTAGTGAGAAATACATAAAGAAGGAAAATCTCTGTCTATCTGTCTGTCTCTGTCTATCTTCCTCCCTTCCTTCCTCTTCTCTTTCTCCTCTCTTGCCCTCTTTATCTTTCTCTCTCTCAAACACATACACACACCATTTCTCTTACACACAGATACATACCTTCTCAAATACAAACTTGTATGAATATATACACTATTTGAACTCAAAATAGGTCATCTCTGGCCATCCATTTTTGTTTTCCTCTTCAAATGAACAGACAGGAGCCAGAGAAACTCACAGATGCTCTGTTGGTACTCATTATAATCCACTACACTGGGCTACAGACCCTCCTTTACATCATTCACATTCAGTCTCTCATTCTGTCACATTGGGTGTGATGACAGGTAGGTAAATGAAGGTAGAAGACATGTATAGCCATGGACTTTGCACAGGGTTAATGGCAGTACTAGAACCTACTCCCAGCTTCCTGCAGCAAAGAAAACATGCTCTGACCAGCAAATGTAACTTCTCTTGGTAAAATAGGAAGGAATCATTCATTTATTCACTTATTTATTTTATTTACAAATGTTTAATAGCCATTAATTAGATACCATGCTGGTTCTTGATAAAAAGTATTAGCTTGGAGCAGGGCATTGGTTGTTCACACCTGTAATTCTAGCTACTCAGAAGGCTGGGGTCCAGAGGACAGTGGTTCAAAGCCAGCCTGGGCAGAAAAGTCCACAAGACGATATCTCCAATTAGCCAGCAAAAAGCTGACCTGGAGACATGGATCAAGTGGTCAAATACCAACTAAGCAAGTCTGAATCCCTAAGCTCAAGTTCTAGTACTATCGTGTGTGTGTGTGTGTGTGTGTGTGTGTGTGTGTGTGTGTGTGTGTGTGTGTGTGTGTGTAGCCTGGAGATACCTGGAGTATCATTGAACACCAAACAATTGCACAAAGGCTCTTATCTCAGCCCAACCCTGCATTTAAAAACATGTACTGCCTCTCCCAGTGACAATGGATTAGCACAGGCTGACTTCTTCCCTGCAAGGGTGAAATCTGGAAGTCATTCAACAAGGAAGTTAATAAAAAAGGCCAACAGGGCTGGGATGTAGTTCAGTGGCAAAGTACTTCCTAGCAAGTGCAAAGTCCTGGGTTCAATCCCAAAAGTACCAACAAAGAAAAGACCAAAGAAATTGCAGGTAAGAAGGGCCAACACTGGTGAAATTTTCCTTCCTGTGAAACTCAGGGTTAAGCATGTTTAGCTTTCAGAATGCTGTGCAGTAAGGTGGGTCACTGTTCTCAGAATCACCTCTGAGGAAGTTAGGGAGTAGAGTGCCCACTTGCCTGTACCACACAGACACATGCCAGCATTGGAGCAGAGGTTTCTCTGGTGGAGTCCCCACCACCACCAAGACTTACCACAGGTTCCCAAGACCAAAGTGTTGCCCAGAGAGGAGGTGGTGAGGGCAGCCTTGTGAACCTCTAGTCTTGGAATGGCTCCTGTTTCCAAGTCACAGGCATTGGCCTACTTACTTCAATGTATATTAACGGCCTGGAATATTTAGCATGATCCAAAAATAAAGTTTGAAATCTTCAGCTTATTAAAATGTATCATAATGTGGATCCCAGAGTCCTACAACCAAAACTCATTTATTTGAGCTGGGAATGGTAGGGTGCCAGACGGGGGATGGAGGGGTGGGGGAGAGGATATCAAGACAGTATTTAGAAACAAAAACAACAACAAGCTGTCTATGTGGTTTATACCGGTAGTCCCAGATATGCAGAAGGCAGAAGTTGAAGGACTGTCATCAGAGGCCAAGTCAGGACAAAAACTGGATACATTAAAAAAAAAAAACAAAAAACAAAACAAAAAAAAACAACCAAACAAAAAAACAAAAACCTTTAAGAGCAGAGGACTAAGTGGCTAAGTGGTAGTGCAGCTGCTATGCACACACAGACCCTGAATACAACACACCCAGTATGCTTCTCTGCAATCTTCTATTTAATATTGTTTCCATAGTAAGTATTACTATTACTGTCACTGCTCCCCAAGCATACTAGCAAAGGGCTCTGCCAGGCAAGGTCAGATCCCCTGTCACCTCCCACCTGCCCCCTCTGTTTGGTAATTAGTTTCTGAAGCAACTACCCACTCTAGAAACCCACAAGTCATTTCCTGAGCAGCCCAGGTTTTGAGAGGAAAGGATGGCTAGAGGGACACAGCTGGGGTTCAATCTTGAGGTGACACCAGGAGCGATCAACCTTTAAATGAGAAATGCAGAAGATGTCCCCAGGATGCCATGTCTAATGATTTCATCAGAAGGATGTTTCTAGAAAGTGCTTTAGTACAAACTGGCCCAAGTTGGTGTGTGTCAAACTTTGAGGACAGGAAAGAAGGAAATGTCTGTTAATGCCAGCTGTGGTGATGGGTCAGGAGCACCTATTGGCCACGTGTCTGGTGAGTGAGTCTCAGGAGTATCAGGGTTCGAGATGCTAGTTCTAGGATGGAGGGAACTCAGTCCCCAAAAGCCCAGTATTAAGTTTCTAATGTAATTAGGAACCTTTGGGAAAGGTAACTGAGGATGATGCCTAGAGGAATGGATTCGTTTTCTCTACCCACTAAAGAACTGAAAGGAAGGAACCTGTAAGGTTTATTTGAAAGTGAAGGGAAATCCTTGAAAGTAGAAAGACTCTTTGTCACAGAGGGGGCCCAAAGAAGAGTCCAATGGACTCTCAGAGGATGATTTTTAAGAGTACTGGTTCCTCCTTTATCTCCTCTCTTAGGCTTTGTACTGATTGCCTGGTGGCCTGAGTGTGTACCTCCCCAGCTCTTTTCATTGGCTGAGCAAGTACCTACAGCATTATGGGAAGAAGCATTTGAGCAGGAGCCCAAGGCACTATGGAAACAAGAAGCAGCAAGATGGGTCACATGTTGTCTGCCATGTGTTATGACTACCACTTTTTATAGTTTCCTATTGCCCTCTCAAGGGGGAGCCATGAAGAGACCAATGGTAAAGGATAACTCACAGCCCCCTACACCTTCCTCCTCCAATAGAAATGAAAAGAGACCACAGACAAACCACAAGAAAACTCAGGCCAGTTTTTTGGTGTTTTATTTTTGTCGGTTGTGGGGCTTGAACTCTGGGCTTGGGCGCTGTCCCTCAGCTCTTCAGCTCAAGGCAAACACTCTACCACTTGAACCACAGCACCACTTCTGGTTTTCTGGTAGTTAACTGGAGATAAGAGTCTCACAGATTTTCCTGCCCGGGCTGGATTTGAATTGCAATCCTCAGATCTCAGCCTCCTGAGTAGGTAGGATTACAAGGCATGAGCCACCAGTGCCTGTGTCGGGCCAGTTTTTGTAATAAGTATATTACCAATGAATGTTCTCAGAGGTGAAGATCCCAGATTCTTAGACTCTCCAACAAAGAACTGAATAAAGACACACACAAAAGTAAAGTGCAAAGCAAGGAGGGAGTATAGGAGAGAGGGAGGGAGAGAGAGAAAGAGAGAGACAGAGAAAGACAGAGACAGAGAGACAGAGATACAGAGACAGAGACAGAGACAGAGAGAGTATAACTTTGAGAGAAATGGCAGGCAAGAGGTAAGTCAAGAGAAAATGTAATTAAGTGGATTTCCATTTTCTAGGATTTGGAGGGAGTGGGAAGAATCCATTTTAGCTGAACAAGTTAGAGAGAAACATTTCTTGCTCCCCATGCCGGAAATGGAAAATAAAAGACTCAGAAATGGCAGCTCTCATCTGCTGCCTTTATTCTTTCAGAGCCGGGGAAGTACACACAGAACACATTTGGTCATCTAGAAGCTCCTCAGCCGGCAACGGTTCTGGGTAGCCATGGTGGGTGTCACTGAGTATTTTTAAATATGGAGATGTCTCTGGGCCTATCCAAAACATAGGGACAACAGGTGAGTTAGAAGGCTTCCTGTCCTCGGATGAGCCTCTCTCCCTGCGGTTTCCAACCCACGGTTCACAGAGAGTTGCAGAAGTTGTTTTCAAAGGGGAGGGCAGCGTTAGCTAGCTAGTTCTACATAATTCTTCCAGACTTTGTAACAGTATTTAAATGGAGGGAAGCTAACTGCTTTGTTAGTTGCTTTCTGGTTCTAACTTCTGAAACTGGGACTTTTTGTATTTGTTTAAAAGGATAGAATGTTCTTGTCTTCTCATCTATCTCTCTGGCCATATTTTCCCCTCTAAAGGACTTCGGTCTCTTTTAATCTTAAAAGGAGTTACAGAGGAAGAGAAAGAACGGCCGGGTATCTCTAGAGTATGGCTAGGAGAGGGGTCTGCTTTGTACACTCCTTCCCTGGAGCTAACCTGCCTCAAGTTCACTCCTTCCTTCTCCTCCTGTGCTTCACACCAGTTGGGAATTTGTTCCCAATCCTGGGTGACTAGGGAAGGGACAGGCCTCAGTCTGTTTGTGCTGCTATAAATATTGTGACTGAATAACTTACATGCGGCAGGAGGTCACTTCTCACAATCCTGGAGGCTGAAGTTCAAGATCCAGGCCCCAGCAGGTGCAGAATCTCCTTTGAGGCCAAGAGGGGCCTTGATGTCTGGATCTTCATGTGGCAGAAGGCCAAAGGGTAAAAAGAGGCAAAGGCTGCAGAAGTCAGCCCACTCTATAAAGATCTTAACCCCACTGCCCAGGGCTCTGCCCCTGTGACCTAACTAACCATCACCTCCTTCTGTCATGCTGACCATTGTATTTCAACCTACAAAAATGTGGGGGAGAGTCCCAGCCCTCTGGAACATACACAATAAACAAGTTGCAGTCACTGCTTGTGGGAGAATTTGAGGGAAGGATGCCCGAGCTTTGGTTGAGGTGCAGTGGAACTAGGGTTGCCACTGAGAAGTGGTCCCTGTTCCCCCAGGCTTATCTAGGGAAGCCAGGTCTAGAGTTTGAATCAGGGAAGAAGGGAGAGAAGGGCTAGGCAGAAGGAGGAGGCTGTCACTGCCTCCACATTGAGAGAGAGAAAGGGGAGCTGTTAGGTAGGTGTATACCAAGTGGTAGACAGACATGTGACAGCTAGCATGTGTCCCATCATCACACTTGTAGTTACCATAGCGCCTCAGGCTCCTGCTCAAATGCTTCTTCTTCCCAAAATGCTGTAAGTCTCACTCCAACACTTCTTCTCATCATGCCCTGGGTGCTAATGAAAAGCCAGAGTAGCACATGGACAAGCCATCAAGCAATCAGTGCAAAGCGCAGGGGAGGAGACACGGGAGGAGCCCTCAGAAAGGATTTCACTGGACTCCTCTTCAGGTGTTCCTCTCTAGATGGAGAGTCATTACCTTTTATAATGGCTTTGTTTTTTGCTCTTCAATAAACTTACTCTGTTTCCCTCAAACACGTTCTTGCCTTTTGCTTCTTTAATAAGCAAAGAAAACAAATCGGTTCTCCTAAATAGCATCAGCATGATGCTCTCTTCCCGTCCTTCACTCAGCCCATTGTGGTACCTCACTCCAGCCCTGTCACAGTTCCTCTCCCTAAAGCAAAGGTTGCTTGTCTCACGATGCAGTCAGCTTCCATCTACCTAGAAAACCCAATGTATGGTAAAACATTCCACACCGAAGACAAGAGGGTCGATGTTCAATCTTCAAACTTCCTCCTCAAACAGTCCACCCTCTGTGTATGCCTGTGGTGGTTTGGAATAAAAGTGACTTATTCAGCACACTGTGCCTTCTGGAGGGACCCAAGGGTCTCCCTCCAGTGACAGGCCACTAGACACCGATTTCCCTTTTAGCAAGGGTGGCTGGCCCTTGGATTACACCGCCACACAGAGAATAAGGACCACAGAGCCAGGGGAAAGGCTCAGATCTCTCCATCCAGAGCTGGAAGCCCCATGCAGCTCCCATTTCAATTCTCATTTCTTATACTATTTTGAGACCCTTTTTGAATTTGAGGAATGTTCGGACGTGCCCAGTTGTAAAGCCCAGAGTACAGAATGGTCACGGAGTCTGGAAACAAATCACTGTACCCAGCAGGCAGACCAGGCCCCACCCTCAGACCTTTGAACAAAAGCAGGCAGGGGAGGGGGTAGAAAGCCCCTGTGGGTGACTGGAGTTGGCTGTTGGCAAGCTGTTGAGAGAAACATGCTTTGAGAGTCCTGAGCAACTGTAAGGCAGCACAAACTCAGCCTTTTAAATGAGGTTAAGTACCCTAAGAGTGATGGTAAACAGAGCAGGCAGCTCTTTAAGTGGAAAGAAAGTATGTTCAGCATTGCCATAAAGCTTTTGTAGCTTAGAGATGGGAGAAGTGGATTCCATTTGGGAGAGCTAGCAAATGAGAAAGCAGGCTCAAGAGCAATTGAAGAGACCCCTTCAGAAAAGACAGGGAGGGGAAGGAGGCAGAGGAGACAGGGGGAGAGAAATGAGTGGATGGATTGATGATAGGAAGCACTGAGAAGCCACAGGTCACACCCTAACCTCTACTGTAGCTCACCTCTCTCCATCTCTTACTGCTGAAGCCAGCCGTTTCAACAGAAATACAGTGTGATTTTAGCACATGTATACCTTGTGTGTATGTGTGGGACAAGTGTACTGGAGCTTGAACTCAGGGCTTCGCACTTTTCCTTGTTTTTTTGTTTTTGTTTTTGCTCAACCACTTGAGCCACAGCTCCATTTCCAGCTTTTTGCTGATTAATTGGAGGTAAGAATCTCATGGACTTAACTGCTCAGGCTGCCTTTTGATCTTCAGATCTCAGCTTCCTGAATAGCTAGGATTCTAGGCAGGGCCAGAGCTGCTTAGAGTATTATACTTGTGCCTCTAAAAGTTCCTCATTCATGGAAAGACACTTTGAGTAGAGTTTCTAACACCTCCCCCATCCCAGGAGGCAATGTAGTATGAGGGATTGCATTCTTTTTACCCTCTGAGCTTGTTCAAAGAGCACTTCAATCTGGGGGGGGGGGCTGAGGGAGGGGGGGGCAGGGGTCTTACCTCACATTTCTGAGTTTGACTGCTCATTGCCCCTCTTCCCAAAGGAAATCAAATTACAACTGAATTGAACAACAAAGACAATACCAGTTTGTGTTTTCTTGGGGTAAAGACAAATAATAAAGGCAGAGTTGATGTGGTAATGAGGCTCCAGGTTTGCTAGATCTGAAAGAGGCCGAATGCAGTACTACCCTCTCCCCTAGAAGGTGGCTGCACACTTTATTCAGAGTGTTTTCTTTGCTGGGAGAATGTCCATCGGCCATATGCTTCTGTTCCAGCAGAAAGGTGGTTACAATCCTAGCTACTTAGGAAGCTGAGATCTGGGAATCACCGTTTGAAGCCAGTCTGGGAAGAAAAGTCCATGAGACTCTTATTTCCAACTAACCAACAAAAAGCAGAAGTAGAGCTGTGGCTAAAGTGGTAGAACACCACTGTAAGCAAAAAAAGCCAAACAAGAATTCAAAGCCTTGAATTCAAGTCCCAGTACTCACTCTCTCTCCCTCTCTCTCCCAGCCCCCTTCTCCCTCTCCCTCTCCCTCTCTTTCACACACACACACAGACACACACACACACACACACACACACACACACACACACACACACACACACCTTCTCTTCCAGAGCATTGTGTTGGATGAGATCAAGAGATCAAGACAAAACTGTTGGTGATTTTCAAATGGAAGTCAGATCCTCTATACAAACAGCAACAACAACCACCACCAGCCACTGATTGTGCCTACTCAGGGCATGGATTCCCACTCTACTGGAGTTTCTTCTTCTCTTTGGAAAGTTCGAAGTATTTAAAAGTTTCAAAGTAGCAAGAGATTCATAAATTTGCCTTCAAAAATAACTTCATTCCATTCTAAAATTAGAAGTGGAGAGCATCAAGGGAATAAAAACAACTTGTTAAATAAGATTAATGTTGGAAGGAGTCTTTTTGTTTGTTTGTTTTTCAGCTTGTTTTATTGAGCCTTGCTAAGCTCTGAGAGGTGGGGAGTCATGCAAACGCCCCCTCTGCCCTTAGCATAGGTGATTAATGACCTGGGTCTCAGAGTACCCCTCACTCTGGGGGCAGGGAGCAGGGGGCAGAAGGCAAAGGGTAAGGGGCAGCCTCTTCTTCTCTTGGAATGCAAACTGTGACTCTGGAATGTAAATTGCATGGATCATAATTTTGTGCTTTAACTGTTGGAAGAAGCATTGGGGAAATGTGCCTTGGGCATATTTAGTTTGTTGAAAAATGAAGAATGTCACATATACAGTTTGGCCACCTACTTGGCAGTGGTAACTTAATATAGCATTGTTATTTTTCTATGGAGGCAGAATGCCAAATTGAACAGTTGAATAGTTGGGCTAAGTTTCACAAAGAAGCATCTATAGTATGCTGAGCGCCTCTCTGAAAAACAAAAACAAAAAGCAAAAAACAGGTATTTTTTGTTAGGAAAATTTATCAGTACAGAGATTTTGAGCCAGGGCAATTCTGTTACCAATCTGTTCTCAATCCTCATGCCCAAGATTCAATTAACACACCAGTGTCCTGGGCCTAGATCACCCTCCTGCATGCCGGCCCAGTTCCAAGCCCCAGGCAAGCAGCTGGGCTGCAGGGTCTGATTGTAGACCCCACCATTGCAGATTCTTCTTCTTCTTCTTCTTCTTCTTCTTCTTCTTCTTCTTCTTCTTCTTCTTCTTCTTCTTCTTCTTCTTCTTCTTCTTCTTCTTCTTCTTCTT
>NW_012267309.1:726781-762372 GCF_000151885.1 Dipodomys ordii
TTCTTCTTCTTCTTCTTCTTCTTCTTCTTCTTCTTCTTCTTCTTCTTCTTCTTCTTCTTCTTCTTCTTCTTCTTCTTCCTTCTCCTCCTTCTCCTCCTTCTTCTCCTTCTTCTTTTCCTCACTCACCTACCTCACCATTGTTACATTTCTGTATCTCTGTTTCCCTCAATTGGGAATAGAAGAGAGTTGTTACTCTTTTTTTTTTAATCAAATACTCTCATGATTTCCAATCCAATGGCCTACAATAACAATTTGTAGTTCTCTGAGCCTGGGTTATTTTATATATGCTTATTGTCCACCTGTATTTTATTTTCTATGTATTGCCTATTTATTTTGCCCCTTTTCTCTTGCATCAGCTACACTATACTACTGTTCTTGTCATCTTGTAGGAACTCCACACATCCTGAATACTATGTCTTTGATTGTCAAATGTTTCTCTGTGTTACCTACTTTCTCTAAATGTTTCAGAGTAGTATTCTTGTGCACTTTGCTTCCAATGTAAACTTGAGTATGAGTTTGCCAATCCCAGGTAAAAAAGGAGAAGGAGGAAGAGGATGAGAAGGAGGAGGAGGAGGAGGAGGAGGAGGAGGAAGAGAAAGAACTTCATTTGGGTTCTGTGCCAGTGGCTTAGACCTATAATCCTAGCTTCTCAGGAGACTGAGGCATGAAAGATTAAGATCCTAAGCCAAGCTAGACAGAGACTCTACCTAAAAAAGAAAAAAAAAACACTAAAGGCTCAGCTGGAGGAATGGCTCAAATAATAATTAGCCAAGTATGCAAGTAGAGCAAACTCAAGGTCTGGGAATTCAGTCAACAAGTCATTCCAAAGACAAGATATGGGCCATACATTAAAAGATCACTGAGTGAACTGGATGCTGATGGCTCATACTTGTAATCCTAGCTACTCAAGAGGTTGAGACTTGGGGGATCAAAGTTAGAGGCCAGACCTGGCAAAAAATCAAGACTCTTCTTCCAACATAATCATTCATAAGGTAGGTTGGGGATGTGGCTCAAGTGGTAGAGTGACTGCTAAGCAAATATAAACCCTGAGTGCTGGTACTGGTGAGAGAGAGAGAGAGAGAGAGAGAGAGAGAGAGAGAGAGAGAGAGAGGTGAGTAGCCACCCACATGTGTTTTTATGTTAGCAAATAAAGGAAGATGGCAAAATGTTTAGATCTAAGGGACATTTTATTGTGGTTTCTGTCTTAACACACTTTTTCTTACTTGACTAACACAAGTCTGAATTGTACTAATTGAGAGATTCTATTCTAATTTGCATTTTCCTTGGTTTAAGTGTTGCTTTCACTTAAACTCTCAAAAATACTTATGCACTGATATTCGATCATAATCTTTTTTGTGTCTGTGCCCATCCTGGGGCTTGAACTCAGGGCCTGGGTACTGTCCCTGAGCTTCTTTTGCTCAAATCTACCACTCTACCACTAGAGGCAAAGCTCACCTTCTGCTATTTTCCAGGTAGTTTACTGGAAATAAGAGTTTCATGAACTTTCCTACCTGGGCTTGTTTCAAGCCATGATCCTCAGATACCAGCCTCCTGAGCTAGATTATGGTCATGAGCCTATAATCACCAGGTTTCATTTTTAGCTTGTATTTGTGCATTGTTACTGAATTCTGTTTCATATTTTTGAAGCATTCTTTTTCGTTATTTCTACTTATTTTTTATTTCTCTAATATTTATTTTTATTTTATTATTTTCTTGCCCCCCCTATCTTGAGGTCAGTTTCATTATTCATTGTCTCTTTTGGCCTTTAACACCAGTAAAGAAGACTACAGAATTTCTCTGGAGGATTCTTATGCTCACGTTCTGTTAATGTGGCTCTCACCAGGACTTTCGCTTCTAAATCTATAACACATAGCTTTGGCTTTTCTTTTTGTTTTGAAAGGTGTTGTCTTTCTTTGTCCTTTTTATTTAGGGAGGGCTTGAATTCACATTTTCTCACACTTGCTTGGCTTTTTCATTCAAGGCTGGTACTTTACCACTTGAGCCATGCCTCCATTTCTAGCTTTTTGCTGGAACTGGAGGTAAGAATCTCTTGGAACTTTTTTCCCCAGGGTGGCTTCAAATTGTGATCCTAAGAACTCAGCCTCCTAAGTAGCTAGGATCACAGAGGTAAACCATCAGCCCATGCCAATTTATTTTTTCTGTTAGTATGTAAAATATGTACTATTTTCTAAGCAGATTCCCAGTCTAAACAGAGGATAAATCACAAAATGCAACACATTCACAGGACAGAGCAACCCTACTCTGTGCTTTTCAGTTTAGATTTGCACAGCACCTACCCATGACTGGATTCCTTCTCCTTGTGATGATGCTGTGCCAGTTCCCAGGTAGTCTTTTCCTCAAACCCCAGCCCAATTCTACAAGATAGAGAATATACCAAAAGTAAAAGCCTGTGATGGCTCAGGCCTCACAAACTGGGCTATGCTGACTCTAAGAGGTCAGGACTCTAAAGGAGTGTAGTTAAGTGTGTTGTAAGCTCTATGCCCACTGTCCCTGTATAATCAGGGCAACCTCCTGAGATGCTTCAGACCCCATGGCCTTGACTATGCCAGTGAAGCAGCAACGTGTACTTCCCAGTGCTGTTTTGATGGCAGAATGCTTTGCATGGTACAAAACCAGGGCTGGCACCCATGGTCCTAACCTTGCGCTTCTTGTGATATCCAAGGATTCATCTTTGCACCCAGACTCTCATTTCAAAGTGATGCCTACACTCGGGGTTTCCAAAAATGTTGGAGCACAATGCAATTACTTATGACTACAGAAAACCCAGGATGAGCTGCCCAATGGATGTGTGCACTTTATGAGCAATATATGCATGTGTGTTTCTGCTGGTTCATGTTGCTACTGGTGAGCCATGAATTACCATGGTTCTATGGAACAATTTTGAGACTTTATCATAGCACAAAGGAGTTGGTGTGCAACTTCTGGTACTGTGTTTAGTAAATCGCGAGACATTCAACACTTGTCTATAAGATAGGCTTTGTGTTAGACAATTTTACTAAACTGTAGGCTCATGTTAGTACTCTGAGTTCATTTAAGGTAGATGAAGCCATCTGGAATGTTCCATATTTTAAGTGATTTGGGCTTAGGTCTTTTCAACATATGAAGGGGTTCATGGGAAGGGAATCCCTTTGTAAATCCAGTAGTATTTCTTTGTGTGTGTATGTATGCAAATGTGTATGTCTATATATCTATGTGAGCATACAGACTACTCTTTCACCCATGTGTGTGCTTGTGTGCAAGTGTACGTGAGTTTGTATATGCTGTGTTGTGCAGTTTGTGAGTTTTGCAAAACACTGAGAAATATAGCTAGGCCAATGCTTACTAACTCAGTGTCCAAAGGAATGTCCTGTTGTCTTTACAGGCCTGCATTGACATAAAATTTGCATTAATGGCACTGCTTAAACTGTACCCATGTCTCAAGAGACACCAACACAGCCTTCAAACTCTGGAGTCTGGCTAATGTGGATCACATTTAAATAAAATACCAAGACAACACTGTTAAGTGAATGAAAGCCAGCCGGGGAACAGAGGCACCAATTTTTTTTAATCCTTCTTAAAGAAAACACTTATTCCTAAAATATTTATGGATGAGTTTCCTAAATTGCTTTATAATCTACAGAGGAAATTGTCCTTTAAACGTTGCCTGTAAAATTAATGTCCTTTAAAAGCCATAATCAATTTTCCCTTCCATCTACTTCATAAGTTTTCCAAGTTGGCATGAGTTATAGACTGTTCCTTTGGCTCTGCTTTCCCCCAAATTACTGTGTAGTTCATCGATGACCTGATACGCAATTCTTTGTGGAACTGGAGACATTGTCTAGAGAAAGTCAGAAAGAAATGTATTTCATCACATTTGTTATCAGTGTAGTGGCTGGGGCTTCCCCAGCACAGGAAGTAGTTTAGAGTAGAAGTAGATTTGTAAGTGCATTTTTTGGAGTATATGTGTATGTGGGGGAAGGGGGGCTTAAACTCAAGACCTTGTGCACTCTCATTTGGCTTTTTCACTTAAGGCTGATACTTTACCATATCTCCATGTCTTGCTTTTTGCTGGTGAATTGAAGATAAGAATCTCACAGACTTTTCTGCCCTGGCTGACTTTAGACTGCGATCTTCAGCGTTCAAGCCTTCTGAGTGGCTAGGATTACAGACGTGAGTCACCAGCACATGGCTAGAGGTACTTTTGTAAGTGCAGCTCAGTCATCTTGTACCACATACAGGTAGCAGTGTCCCCAGGATTCTGTCTACCTGTATGAAGATCTGTACCTTAGTACAAAAAGGTGGCCTAACAGCTCCCTTGCAAAGAACAGAGTTAATAGGAGCCCCGGGGGTAGGCAAGATGCAGGACAGGGCTTGAAAGGGCTATGGGCAAGCTGAATGAAGAAGGCTGCTCGGGATCTGCTCCCTTTCCCCTGCAAAGCCCACTGTTAGACCGGTGATTGCCACTAGGACTCCTAGAAATCGAGCTCTTCCACAGTGTAGCTAAAGCCACAGCCTCTTCAGTGCTGCCAGGGGCACCTGAAGCCAAGTGTTGGAAAAACAGATATTGGCCTCCCAACTGGAGGAAGAATCACTGGAGGTGAGATACCACCAACTTACTGGCTTGGGCCACAGGATAGGAGCCGAAGTACTGCCGCACGAGTGAGGATGTCCTTACAAGGAGGTTTGGAGTGGTGATTGCTTGACACACTCACAAGAATTCTAATGTGAACGTGGTTCTGGAGTATGAACTATGCTCTAGCTTTAGAATACAGCAGACCTCAAAGATTTGAACAATGCAAAACAGCTCTTTAATTCCGTTACATGTTGAAATGGTAATGTGCGGAATTATGAAGTGAAGTAAAATATACTACTAAAATTGACTTTATATCTACAATCACATGGGTTAAAATGTGGTATATCTGTATGATGGAATGTTATTTGCCTTTAGAAGGGGGTAAATTCTGATATATGTTACCATGTGGATAACTCTTGATGACTTAGTGCTGTACAGAATAACAGGTCATAAACAGTCAAGTACTGCTAGATGCTAGTGGCTCATGCCTGTAATCCCTACCCAGGAGACTGATATTCAGAAGATAGATGTTTGAAACCAGTTCAGGAAAAATAGTCCATGAGACCACCAAAAGTTTGAGTAGCCAGGTGCCTATGGCTCATGCCTATAATCCTAACTACTCAGGAGGCTGAGATCTAAGGATTATGCCTTGAAGTAACCCAGGCAGGAAAGACTGAGACTCTTCAATTAACCACCAGAAAAAGCTGAAAGTGGAACTGTGGCTCAAGCAGTAGAGTACCAGTATGGAACAAAAGAGCTAAAGAACTGAGCCCAGGTGCTGAATTCAAGTTCCAGTATAAGCACACACATACACATGCACACACAAGCCAGGATGGAGGTGTGGCTCAAGTAACAGAGTGTGCCCGCTGAGCAAGCGCACAAGGCCCTAAGTTCAAACCCAGTACCAGAAAATAAATAAATAAAAATTTTAAACACTACATACTATATGACTCCACTCACACAAGGTCTCTAGAGTACCCAAGACACTTAGAGTCACACAAGGGAGATATATGCATAGGACTGTGAAAGGTCAAATTAGATTCACAATGCAAATGTGGCAGGCAGGTGTACACCTCACTGCACTGGGGATGCTTGGAGAGAAGACAGTCATCAGCCACCCTTCCTCTCCATTAACCCCAGTGTGGCACAGCTTAAAGAAGTCCGAGGCCAAAGGAAGAGGCCACCGTCAGCCTGAATGGAGACAGTGGTCATAACAAAATTAGATTTGCTCCTCAGTCATCACTCCCCATATGCCAGGTGCACCCTTGTGAGACTTTCACCCCACACCTTCCAAGATAGTTAATTACAAAAGGAAAATAGTGACTTCCCTAGTTTTTATAATATTTCTTGTGATATCTACTTTGTAGCATTTATATTTCTGCTCCAAGAAATCAAGAAGACACTGCCTTAAGCAAATGATCAAGGTCAACAAAGACAATAATACTGCCTAATCCATCCCTCGCATGTCCCATAGGAGACGTAGGGGTACTTCAGTGATATGTCTGCCTCCATTACTGCCCTTGGTCTAATTGGAACAAAATATTTGACAAACTCAAATCGAGAGATATTCTATGAAGTAACTGAAGCTCTTTAAGTGCCCAGGCCAAGAAAGACAAGGAAAGACTGGAAAGCTATCACTTCTCAAGACACTGGATTGAATCCTAGGACAGATAAAGAACGTGGTAGGTAGGTTAATTCACTTTCCTTTGCTGTACTAAAATACCTGATGCTATATTCTTTCTTAAATTTTTAAATTTTAATTTTTCTTAGCAATTTTATTTTGATTGATTACATAAATATCACAGTATTGTGGGATAGTGATACTTAGTTAAAGTCAAAAACACATTCTAACCTTCATGGGGCAAAGTGTCTTTATCGTGGTCTATAAAGTTTATGAGTTCTATGAGCCTTGACAATACAGTTATTTCTTCCACATTGGGCGATATTTATAAAGAAAAAAAAACAGTCTAGTTATCTCACATTTTGGGCAGTAAGAGCCACTTTAGTTATATGATATCATGATGAATGGCTTCATGGCAAGAGGGTACTCAAGAGGAAGAAATCCAGAAAGATTCCATCTTCCTGAGTGCTGGGGTTGTAAATAGGACTGCCATGTCCAGCTCAGATTTGTTCTTTGTTGTTTGTTGTTGTTGTTGCTACTGCTGAGACGGAACCCAGGTCCTTGCATATGCTTAGCAAGTGCTCTACCATTGAGCTATATCCATGGCCTTTGTCATTTTCTTTTACCATAACCTGCTCAAGCATGAAACAGAAGAGCTTCATTAATCCCTTCCAGTGCATAGGACCCCAATGACCTAGCAACCTCCCACTAGGCTCCACCTTTTAAAGATCCTACACAATCCCTCTGGAAGCCAAGCTTTTAATCCAAGAGCTCTTGGGGAACACATCTAAATCATTCCCAAATCCCAGTCATGGAATAGTAGGGAAATCTGAATGAACCAAGACTATAGTTTCTAGCATTGGGTCAATGTTATTTCTGAATTTTGCCAGATGAAGATAGTGTGGCCACACTGGTTCATTTACACAAACTTTCCATAAGCCCACAATGACATCAAAGTAAAAGTTGAATGCAAATTAAGCCATCAAGTCAGGTGTGCTCAGGCAAACACGCTCATCACATTGTCAGGCCCTGAATCTTCACTGTCTCTGATTCCCCTGACTCTTTTGATGGGACCCCCTCAATGCCAACCAGAGGTGGGAAGCTTGAAGCACCTCATTGCTACTTGGAAAGGATTGGGGCTTTTCTGTCGTTGTTAGGTAGATTATAGAGATCCTGCTACTAGACCTCATTAAATGATAAGAGCAATACCTACTCACTGTAACAAGTCAAAGAAAAGCACATATGGTTTAAAGAAACCAGCATGACTCACCCTCCCACAATCCATTCCTACTTAGTGGCAACCACAGACCTTATCAGACAGCCCACTAAGAGCTTCTCAATGCTCATCCAAACATAGGCCACGGATTTGTGTGGTTTTCTCTCCTACCTCTACCAAGAAATGGCATCATATCACAAATATTGTTCTGACACTTGTTTTATTTTTCACCTAACAATTCATCGTGGGTATTTCTTAGATATAGAGATTTACAATTCCACTTAACTTTCTATTCCAATATTCTGCAATATAGTTGAGCCAATTACAATCTATTGATAAGTATCCCCCCTATGCCAGTTTGTGGCTACCATAAATAATAACTCTATCATTATCTATTGACACTTTCATTAATTTTTTTTCTCTATGTCAGAACTTGAGCTCAGAGCCTGATGTTCTCACTTAGCCTTTTTCAATTAAGGCTGCTACTCTACCATTTGAGCCACAGCTCCACACCTAGGTTACTTTTATTTTGTTTTTCGTTTTTGTTGTTTGTTAATTTGGGTTAATGGACTTTTCTGCCTGGGATGGCTTCAAAACACATTCTTCAGATCTCAGCTTCCTGAGTAGGATTACAGGCATGAGCCACTGGCACTCAGCTTAAAGGGTTTATTCCATGGTTGTTTGATTTTATGTGCTCAGACAGAATACATGGTAGAGGACACTGTTCACCTGGTGTTGAACTGAAAATAACAGGGTAAAAGACATGATACAGCACCAAGGACACTGACCCGGTGACCCACACTTTCAGCTAGACCCCAGGTCCCAATGTCACCACCACTTCCTAAAATAACACCACCACCACCTGTGAATCCACCTTCAAGGCACAGGCAGGATCCTGCTGGTAAAGATACAAACTTTCTTGCTCGCTGGGAAGGTGGCTCAGTAGTAGAGTGCTTGCCTTGCATGCATGAGGCCCTGGGTTCAATTCCTCAGCACCACATAAGCAAAAAGATAAAAGCCGGAAGTGGCGCTGTGGCTCAAGTGGTAGAGCACTAGCCTTGAGCTGAAGAGCTGAGGGACAGCGCCCAGGCCCAGAGTTCAGGCCCCACGACCGGACCAAAAAAGAAAAAGAAAAAGAAAGTTTCTTGCTCTTCTTTTTGTGGTGGTCCTGGGGTTTGAACTCAGGGCCTGGATGCTGTCCCTGAGTTTCTTTTGCTCAAGGCTAGCATTCTACCACTTGAGCCACAGCTCCACTTCAAGCTTTTATTTTTATTTTTCATAGTTTATTGGAGATAAGAGTCTCATGGACTTTCCTGCCCTGGCTGGCTTCAGACCTCAATGCTCAAATTTCAGTCTCCTGAGTAGCTAGGATTACAGGCATGAGCCACCAGTGCCTGGCTCAACTGGTCATTCTTAGTCTCTCTACAATACCCCAGAGCCAGGAGATGAGAATGCTTCTTGGTTCTCCGTTGGTGAAATGATCAACAAGGATGAAAGAATCCAGATTGGGGCATAGACAGCTTGATTGATGGTGAACTCCAATGCTGAGCTGCAAACATCAAGGAGACAGTGCTGAGGCTCAGGCCCCTGCTGGGTGCTCAAGAGAGCCTCAGGCTGTGGGACACATGGGTCTGACACTGAGCAAGTCAGGAGCAGGCCTTAGGAAGATGGACTCATAGCCTCAGGTCACCAGGGTTAGCTCACAGAACTAGAAGCCTGAGAAGGGAAGAGGCTCAGAGAGGAGCCTGGAGCCTGGAGACCCCATATTTCCAAGACTGTATGAAAGTGGAACTTGCTCACTTTAGAAGCTGAAAGGGGAAACCCAAGTGAGAACCAGATCAGAGAAAGTAAGAGCAGCCATCAGCACCTCTAGGCACTCATCAGCATGCTGGGGCCTTCAGATGCAGTTATTTTGATACAGTAGGGTATGTATAATGACCGGGAAAGAAAAGTTTCAACCCAAAATAAAAGCTTACTGTTACTGTATAAAGTTTGCTCCGTGCTGTGTGTGTGTGTGTGTGTGTGTGTGTGTTGGTACTAGGGCTTGAACCTGGGACCTAGGTGTTATCCCTTAGCTTTTTCCACTCAAGGGGGGTGCTCTGCCACTTTGAGCTTTTTGCTGGCTAAGTAGAGATAGACTTTTCTACGCAGACTGGCTTCAAACCTTCATCTTCAGATTTCATCCTTCTCAGTAGCTAAGATGACTGGAGTGAGCCACCTGCACCCAGCACCCAGCTCTCCATGCCATTTCATAAAAGCATCAGTTACACCCCATGCTTATTCTCACTGCTCCTAGGTCCCAGTGAAATGCCACTGTGTCAGGGACTCCAGTGTCCACAAAGCATCCCTCAACCACTTGCACCCAGCCACCTCTGTGTTTTGCCCTTGGTTCAGGTGAGTCTAAGGAATGGATAGGTCCTATCTGGGTCTGATGGTACCACAGAAGCAGATGGTACAGAAAGTGAATAGCTATGACACAGAGGTGCCTTATAGGACACAGACATCCAGGGGTCTCTTGTATTCTCCTTCCCACCTAGGTAATCTCATGTCCTATATCCCTAAATTCCTCAAGTGTTCACATCTCCTGTCCTCCAGAGGCCCACCTCCCCTCTGTGACTTGGAGGCCTTGGCTCTGGCTCAGATGCCAACACAGTGCAGGAAGGAAGGCAACCTGGTCACTTCATCACATGCAAAACTGATCAAAGGTAAGCTCGGGTGTATGCTCGGGTTCCAGGCACAGGAGCCTTCTTAACCCCATCTAAAATATAGCCAAGAAGAGCGCTTGCCTTGAGCTGAAGAGCTGAGGGACAGCATCCAAGCCCAGAGTTCAGGTCCCACAAACCCAGAGTTCAGGTCCCATGACCGACAAAAAAAAGAAAAAAATATATATATATAGCCAAGAGAAGGGCCAAGCTGCCCCCTCCATCTGCATTCCCAAAGCTCACAGAGCTGTGCAATCATCCAAAGGAAAGTTTGGGGGAAGTTGAAGAGTATCAGGTGAACTTAGATGCTGATTTGCTTATCTACACACACACACACACACAGAGAGAGAGAGAGAGAGAGAGAGGAATGAAAGCCAGTAATCTGGGAACATTTTTTTCAGAAACTTCTACAGAACTGCTCACTAGGCAAGAGATGAATCATTCAAGATCAGAAACCATCACTTAGAATTTTCAGTTGTCCTGAAAATACTAAAGTATATAACATTATATTGTGTATGCATTTTGTGAAGGTGATTGTCTTCTAACAATTTCATAGGATTTCCTTCGTGGGACACCCAGGAAATGCTTCAATAAAATACCAGACCATGCCTTTCCTTTCTTTTTTTCCTTCCTCTCTCCTTTATCTCCCTTTCTCCTTCCTTGTATGTGGTTCATTCAGAAAGAAACAATGGTTCAACTAGAGAGAAAAGGGGGGTGGGGGGGCTTCCCAGAGAAGAGGCATGTAAGTTGGGGTTTGAAGAAGTGTCTTCAAATGAAGAGATCATTGCAGACCCCAAGTAAACATGGGACATCAGGATGTACTGAAGTACAGAATTAAAACAGTCTAAAGATTTTAATTTGGGCCAGGTGTGGTTAGTCTATGCCTGGTAATCCCAGGAAGTACAGAACAGATGTTTGGGGTCTGAGACTAGCCTGGGCAAATGCATAAGAGTCTGTCTGAAAAACAAATTAAAAGCAAAAGCACTGAGGATGTGGCTCAAATGAGAGAGTACTTACCTAGCAACTGTAAGGCCCTGAGTTCAATCCAAATCCACAATAATAATAATAACAACAACAAGACCTCAACTGGCTTTATTTTCAGTTGAATGAGGCAATTTTTTTCATTCTGCAAAATAATAGAATGGGCTGAGGAATGAAGAAAGCAGACATTTAAGGAGGAGTGGGGAAGGTAGGGGAGGGAAGGGATAGTAGGAGAAAAACAAAGGAAGGAGTAACAGTATTTGACAAGAAATGTACTCATTACCTTACTCACCTAACTGTAGCCCCTTTGTACAGCATTTTTACAATAAAATAAATTTTTTTAAAAAGAAAGCAGATATTTAAAAAACAAATCAAAAAAGGTGGCAGCAATGGCTCATGATTGTAATTCTAGCTATTCAGGGAGCTGAGATCAGAGGATCTTGGTTCAAAGTAAGTCTGAGAAGGAAAGTCCAAGAGACTCTTATCTCCAATTAGCCACCAAATGGCCTAAAGTAGAGCTGTGGCCCAAGGAGTAAAGCACAAGACGTAACTCAAAGAGATATGGGACAGCTCCTAGGCCTTGAGTTCAAGCCATAGACACAGGACATAAGAGGGTAGAGGAAATGTTTTTTTTTCTTCCTCCATTCCCCCAACATTGTGTTTGGGGGTGAATCCTTGATCCACTTTAGCTAAGGATTTGTAATATGTGATTCTCTGACAAAGTCCTGGGAATGACTGCTCTGTGCTTCCTGAAGTCCTTAGCTACCCTGACAACAGAGTAGAACAATTATGGCACACAAGCCAGATCTATACACTGCCTATTTTTGTGAATTGAATGGTATCAAAGCACCCACCCACACTAGTCCATAGTGCTACAGCTAACTTCAGAACAGCAGGATAGAGAGACCACATGGCCTTCAAAACTAAAGCTGTTTGACTCTTTGTAGGAAAATTTTCTGAATCACAATTTTAAAAGTTAATCTACCTGCAAGTGCAGTTGCTCATGCCTATAATTCTAGCTACATCAGAGGTTAAGACTGGGAAGACTGTGGTGAAAGGCCATCCTAGGGGAAAAAATGTTCAAGAGACCCTATTTTAATGGAAGAAGCTGGGTGTGGTAGTACATACTGGTCATCTCAGCTATGGCAGGAGGCATAAAAGAGGAGAATCATGGTCCAAACATAGGACCAGGCAAAAAGTGAGATCCTGTCTCAGAATAACCAATGGAAAAACCTGGTGGTATACCTCAATGGTAAAATACTTGCCTAGCAAGAATAATGAGTTCAAATCCCAGTACCACCAAAACATAAAAGTAAAGTCCATCTACCCGCTGGAGAGAACTTATAGAACCTTGGGCTACAAGGCGTGCCTTGTAGTTCAGCAGCTAGATGTCCTCTTCCTAGTCCCAGCATGGGCGGCTTAGCCCTTTCACTGCTTTGTAGGATGGATGCCAAGGAAACCAGCAGAGCCCACCCACACATCCCAGAAAAGACTTGCTAGAACATGGATAGTGAACATTGGCTTTAAACTTCTTCATTTTGGGCAACTCATTACACAGCAGCAGAAAACTGAGATTAACTTCCTTCCTCACACACACACACACACACACACACACACACACACACACACACACACACGATCTCTGAGCTGTGGCTGTTAAGAGAGACAGCATCATGGAAGCTAGACCCTATCCTACAGCTTACTTAGTCTCTGAAACTATCCAATAGCATAGTGTCATGTCACAGTTTTTCTGGAGAAATGCCACCCGTCATCATGAAACCACTATGAACCACAGGACTTCTGTTTTCTTCACCTTGGGCGTCAACCCAACTCTCAGCAGCAGGGTGACCACATTTTACTCTGTAGGTTTTGCCTTAAGAATCTTATCATTACCAACATCCTGGGACTTCAATGGTCCCCAGGTGAGAACTTCTTACCTTTCTTAACATACAAGGTGCAGTTGGGTGTTCTACCTCATCAGGACATACTGCTCTGAATTTCCAGGAGATATTTTGACAGAACATGCCTGACATTTCAAAATATCTCCTTGCTGGGTTGGAAAAGAAAGATGGGGGAGAATGATGGAAGGGTTGGCATCAACCAATACTGTACTCATAAATAGAAACATTGAACTGAAGCCCTTTTGGACAACCACTTAATAATAACAAAGAACAAAATACCTCATTCTCAAGTGATGGAACACAATGAATCCAGTTCTGATTTTCTCTGATTTTTTTCACTAAAATTCCATCGAGGACATCCATTCTTACTAGACAGCAAAAATCAGGACAGGTTAAGGTGCTCTCCTTTCCTTAAACAAGTTTTGTGCTGCTCAGGAGAGATCCCATGCTTCCCTGCCAGTGGATGCCGCTGGGTTCTACCCCACAGTGGCCATCCATGTCCAGGGCCTGTAGGCACCCATCATCTGGACCCTATTCCCAGACTAGGAGTGGCAAGTGAAATAGCCCCAAAGGGGCTACATTGAAGCCTGAGTGTGATTGTTATTCTAAATGACAAAAACAAAAACAAAAAAAAAACGATTCTTCAAGATAGTAAGTTTCTTGTTATCCTGCAACACTGGAATCTGAGTGTGCCATAGCCTTTCTGCTTTTAATCTTTTTAAATTTTTTTTTAATTGTAAAGGTGATATAAAGAGGGGTGGCAGTTACATAAGTCAGGTAGGGAGTACATTTCTTTTAAAACAGTGTCACCTCTTCCTTCATTTTCTCCCAGTGTTTTCCCTCCCAATCTCCTTCCCCAATAAGTTCTATAGTTCATTTTCAAAATAGTGTCTATAGTTCATTTTCAAAATAGTGTCTAGTGAGTATCACTGCTGAATTAGTTAGCCTTTTGTCCCATCTTGTCTTCATTTCTTGGAGTCATTTCAATTAGCATCATTTTATGATCATATGCACATAGCTATTGATCCTTTGTGATCCTCTCCTAAGAAAATCTTTCTTTGTTCTCACTATGTGAATGTTTCAAGTCCTGTGTGTTTTTTTGCCTTTTACTATACATTGCATTTACTTGTAGATTTATAGGCACATTCTAATTATTACAAATGAGGGAACACATGCAACCTATGTTTCTCTGGGAGTGGCTTACTTTGCTTAATATAATCTTCTCCAAGTCTTTCCACTTCCTTGAGAATGGGGCAATGTCATTCTTTCTGGTGGAAGCATAGAATTCCATTGTGTGTGTGTGTGTGTGTGTGTGTGTGTGTGTGTGTGTGTAAAACATTTTCTTGATCCATTTGTCTACTGAGGAGCATCTGGTGAATCCATATCCCGGTTATGGTAAACAATGCTGTGATGAACATGGTCATGCTGCTGGCTTTAGTGTAGCCTGATTTGTGGTCAATTGGATAGATGCCCAGAAGTGGGATTGCTGGGTCATAGGGAAGTTCTGTTTAGTCTTTTCAGGAACTTCTATGCTGCTTTCCAGAGTGGTTGAACCATTTTACATTCCTATCAACAGTGCAGCAGAGTTCCCTTTTGACCACATCTTCACCAGCATCTGTTGTTGTTGGCCATTCTAACGGGGGTGAGGTGGAATCTTAAGATTGCTTTGATCTGCATTTCTTTTATGGCCAGAGATGTTGAACATCTCTTCATGTGTCTATTGGTTATTCTTACTTATTCTTCTGAGAAGTCTCTCTTTAAGTCTTTAGATCATTAACTAATTGGGTTGCTGTTTCTTTAAGGATTTGTTTTCTTTTGTGGGGGGGAGGTTAATTGTTTGAGCTCTAAGTATATTTTAGATATGAGGCCCTTGTCTGATGCATGGCTAGTAAAGATTTTCTCCTATTCTATGGGATTTCTATTTATCATGTCCTTTGTCATGCAGAAATGCTTCCATTTGATGAAATCTCATTTATCCAGTCATTTTTTGAATTGTTATGTCTCTGAATCTTTACTTAGGAAGTTTTGATCCATGCCAAGGAGCCCTAATGTTTCTCCTATCCTTTCCTGTAATATTTTCATGGTATCTGGCCTTATACTGAGATCTTTAATCCATTTGGAATTGATTCTGGTTCAGGGTGACATATAAGGATCTAGCTTCAGTTTTATGCACATATGTAGCCAATTCTTCCAGCACCATTTGTTGAAGAGGCTGTCTTTCTCCCATCCTGTATTTGACTCCCTTATCAAATATTAGGTGGCTATAGGTCTGTGGGTTCATTTCTGGGTCTTTTATTCTATTCTGTTGGTCCTCGAGCCTATTCTTGTGCCAGTACCAAGCTGTTTTTATTACAATGACTTTTGAATAGAGTTTGAAGTTTGATATTGATATTCTTCCAACATTGTTTTTCCTGCTAAGGATTGCTTTTGCTATTTGGGGTCTTCTATTATTCCATGTGAATTTTTATATTGCTACCTCTATATAATTGAAGAATGTTGTTGAGATTTTGATTGGTATTGCATTGAATTTGTAGATAGTTTTGGGTAGTATTGCCATTTTCAAAATGGTAATCTTTCCCATCCAGAAGCATGGAAGGTTTTGCCATTTCCTTAAATCTGCTTTAATTTCCTTTTCCAGATTTTTAAATTTTTCATCATAGAGGTCTATCACATCTTTGGTTAATTGCTAGGTATTGTTTTTAAGTGTATTCAAAATAGACTTGCTCCAGGCGCCGGTGGCTCATGCTTTGTAATCCTAGTTACTCAGGAGGCTGAGATCTGAGGATTGCAGTTCAAAGCCAGCCCACACAAGAAAGGTCATGAAACTCTTATCTCCAATAAACCACCAAAAAACCGGAAGTGGCACTATAGCTCAAATGGTAGAGTGCTAGCCTCGAGCTGAAGAGCACTCAGACCCAGAATTCAAACCGCATGACAGACCAAAAAAAAAAGAAAAAAGAAATTGTTTTCCTGATCTCCATCTCACTCTTCTCATTATGCAGGTCAATTTTACACCCTGCTACTTTAGCAAAGTTTCAGATTAGCTCAAGTAATTTGGGAGAAGAGTATAGGGCTCTTTAAATACAGAATTATATCATCTGCAAAGAAAGAGTTTTATTTCTTTCCCTATTTGGGTCCCCTTTATGCCTTTCTCTTGCTTATTGCTCTTGCTAGGAATTCTAGTACTATATTGAAGAGGAGTGGGGAGAGTAGATATCCTTGTTTCATTTCTGACATTAGAAGAAATGGTTTTAACTTTTCACCATTAAATATAATACTGGCTGTATATTTATCATTTCTAGCCTTTATTATATTGAGGAGTGTTCCTTGGATTCCTAGCTTCTCCAGAGCTTTCATCATAAAAGTGTTTTGAATCTTTTCATATGCAAAAAGCATATGTGTCTAATGAGATGATTATGTGGCTATTGTCCTTGCTTCTGTTGATGCATTGGATTACATTAATTGACTTGCATATAGTAAACCAGCTTTGCAACCCTGGAATGAATCCTGTTTGATCACAATATATGATTTTTCTTTGGTTAGTTGTTGAATTCAGAATTTTATTAAGAAATTTTGCATCAATGTTCATCATTAAAGAGATGGGTCTGTATTTCTTTCTTTGATGAGTCCCTATCTGGTTTGGTGATGAGAGTTCTACGGCTTCATAGAATGAATTTGTTAATGATCTTTCTCTTTCAATTTCATTGAAGAGTGTGAAGAGGATTGGAATGAGTTCTCCTTTGAAGGCCTTATAGAATTTGGCTATGAATCCATCTGGTCCTGGGCTTTTCTTGGATGGGAGGCCTTTTATTGCCCTTTCTATTGCATTATTTGTTATGGGTCTATTTAGTTGGTTTAAATCTTCTTGGTTTAGTTTTGTTATAGCAATATTTGCTAGGAATTTTTCCATTTCTTCTAGATTCTCCAATTAGTTAGCATAAAAGTTTGCAAAGTATTACCTAAATGTTCTGAATCTTAGTTGTTTCTGCCATGATGTTCTCATTTTGCCTCTAATTATACATATTTGGGTGTGTTCTTTCTTTGGTCAGGTTTGCTAAGGGTCTGTGAATTTTGTAGATTTTTTTTCCCAAAGAACCAACTCTCTTTGTTTTGTTGATTCTTTCTACAGTTTTTTCAAGCCTCTAATTCATTAATTTCTGGTTTAATTTTGATTATCTGTTTCCATCTACTGGTTTGGGGTTTGGCTTGTCCTCTTCTTCAAGGCACGTAAGATGCATCATTAAATTATTGATTTGAGATTTCTCTAATTTGTTGATGTATACACTCAGAGCTATACATTTTCCTCTGAGTATTGCCTTTGCTGTGTCCCAGAGGAGCTGGTACTTTGTGCGCCACTTTTTGTTAAATTCCATAAACGTTTGAATTTCCATTCTGATTTCTTCAATGACCCTCTGGTTATTCAACAATATGTTGTTCAGTCTCCATGAGTTAGAGAATTTTCTTTTTTTATTTTTTTATTGTAAAAATACTGTACAGACGGGTTACAGTTACATGAGTAAAGCAATGAGTACATTTCCTATCAAGCATTGTTACCTCCTTGTTAGGAAATTTTCTGTGATGGCTTTGATTCTAATTTTATGCCACCGTGGTCTGACAGAATGCAAGGAATGAGTTCAATATTTCTGAATTTGCACAGATTTGCTTTGTGACTTAAAATATTATCTATTTTGGAGAATGTTCCATGAGCTTCTGAGAAGAAAGTATATTCTGATTCTGCTGGATGAAATATTCTGTAGATGTCTGTTAAGGCAATTATTTAGGTCTGAGGTTTTTCCATTGAGTTTTTGCCAGGATGATCTATCTAGTGGTAACCATGATGTGCTAATATCACCAACAATCAATGTGTTTGGATCTATGTGTGTTTTTAGGAAAGATGGTATTTATTTGATGAAGTTGGGTCCCTGACACTTGGTGTATAGATACTTAGAATTGTGAAATCCTCCTGTAGGAGAGAGCCTTTTATTAATATGTAATGTCCTTCTTTGTCTCTTCTCACTAATTTTAATTTGAAGCCAATTTTATCTGATACTAGGATTAATATCCTAGCCTATTTATAGGGCCATTTGTTTGAAAGGTTTTCTTCCAGCCTTTCACACTCAAAATATGCTTGTTTTTGTCTCTTGAAGACAGCAGATGAATGGGTCTTGCTTTTTGATCCAACTAGTCAATTTATGTCATTTAATTGGACATTTAAATCCATTATTATTGAGAGGAAGAACTGAGAAGTGTTTGGTAATTCCTCCATGTTATTCACCTTTTTAGAGGCTGTGCCTCATCATTTCTTACTATATTTTTCTGGTTTTCTGGTAAGGGGCTGTTTCTCTGTCACTATAATGTTCTTGTTGGTTTTCTATAGGTAGGATGTCTTTAAGTATCTTCTGTAGTGCTGGTTTGGTGATGATAAACTTGTTTCCATTTTTCTTTTTAATGAAAAGGTTTTCTTTGCCCCTCAGTAATGAAAGAGAGCTTTTCTGGGTATAGTGTTTTTGGTTGGTAGTTGCTTGCCTTTAAGGTTTAGCATACATCATTTCAGGCTCTCCTTGCTTTCATGGTCTTGGCTGAGAAATCTGGTGTTATTATGATCGGGTTTCCTTTATAAGTGATTAATCTTTTCTCTGACAGCTTTGAGGATCCTTTCCTTGGTCTATGTTGATCCTGTGAGGATTACAGTGCATTAGTGGGATGTTCTATTTTTGTCTGGTCTCTTTGGAGTTCTAAAGGCTTTTTGTATTTGAATGAGCCTATCATTTTGAATTGTTAGGGAAGTTCTCTGTCAGAATTGCGTTAAATATGTTTCCTACTCCCTTTAGTTGCCTTCTCTTCTTGCTCAACTCCTATCAGTCTTATCTTAGGTCTTCTGAATGTGTCCTGAAGTTCCTGCAAGCTCCTTTCTTGTTTCTTGGATTTGTTCTGGATAATTGTCTCTTCTTTCTCTATAATATCTAATATGTCTTCGATTCCTGAGACTTTGTTTTCTATGTCATCTATTTTGCTGTTAAAACTTTCTACTTTGTTTTTTATTTCCCTACTTTCTAATTGATCATTCTTGATGGTTTCTATCTCTTTGCTGAAACTTTCTTTTAGGTATTTATGGACTTCTTTACTTCATTGATTGGTTCATCCATATCTTGTCTCATATCTTTTGGCTGAGTGACTATTTTTTCACTGGACTCCCTTTCCTTCTCTTGGAATTCATTTAGCTTTCTGTTTGTGGACTCCATGAATTCCTCTGATAATCTGATTAGTCCCATCACCTTCATGCATAGCCTTATGTAGGCTTTCTATCTTTTCTTTAAACATATGTATCAACAGTATATTTAATGCATTGAAAACTATCTTCTAAATCCTTCATTGTCTGCTCTATTGACTGGTTATTTTCTGTGGGAGCTGAGCCTTCTTGACTTGCCATTTTTCTTGGTTCTATGGTTTGTTCTGCCCATATGGGAAAAAAAGCACTCAAATCTGAAACCACAGCAGGATACAATATAAAGTCAAAGACCAATACAAAGCCTACAATTGCATAAACTTTAAAGGTGAGGTTTTAAATCACAAGAAGGTATTCCCTTATCTAAATATTCCTTCACTTTTATTTGGGGAGGGGTATTGTGGTGTAGAAGAGGAGATTATATATCACTGTAGCCTGTGAGCAACTCTGTTGTAAGGGTCAGGTAAATGAAACCAACCAAAAAGATAACAGGGATGAGCCAACTACACAGAATCAAAATGGACACAAATACAGTCAAACACACAAGCAATAAGGGAACAAAGGAGTAAAGAAAAGAAAGAAAAAGAGAAGGATCAGAAAATAGGAAAAGAAATAACAATAAATTAGAAGAATTAGAAAAAAGTAAAGAAAAATAAAGGAAGGAGAAAACAAAAATAAAAGAATAAAGAAGTGAAGAAAAAGAAGAGTAAAACTAAAACATAATTTTAAAAATTTAAATTGAACAATTAAAAATAGTCAGAATTAAATATGCACACAAATAAGAAACACCTTTAGCAATCATCATAGACTATATATCTAAGACTAATCAAAACAACAAAAATAAAACAAGCAAAAACAACAAGAAAAACAAAAACAAATGAGTTCCCCAATTTGTTTTGGAGACCTTGTTTCTCCCAATGTCCAGTATGCAGTAGCTTAGTGAAGTCTCTGTTTTAGTTGCTGAGATCTGCAGCTGTCCTTGTAGCCAAGATCTGGGCAGTATCAGGGGGTAGAGTTCCTTATTTCCAGGTAGGAGGTGCCCCTGATGTTTATAGGTCCAGTTCCACACTGTTTAAATCCAAAGGGCTGGGGTGTAGTTAGATTCTGAAGCCCTCTTGATATGGAGGTGTGGCTGTTACCTACAGTCCCACTCTCAGTACAATTAGGAGATAACCAGGTTTTTAAGGGCTATGTGTAGCTTGCTTATATGTCAAAGAAAAAAAATGAATTCTCTAATCAGTTTGTGTGAGTGGCCAGAAAAATGTGCTACCTTACAAATTTGAAGTCTGAAGCTCTCCTCACAATCTATATGAAGCAGCACTCGGGGTGTGGCTCTTTAGTTCACAGGTGGGAGATGGCTCTTAACTTCAGCCTAGCTTCTGCAGAGCACTTGGGTGTCAGCAGGACTCTGGCATATCTGGAATCTGTAGCCTTCCCTGATATGCAGGGGTGGCTAGCACCTGGGTTCTTACTCTCAGTATTGCTTAGAAACACACTTGACTTTTAAGACCTGTCTGATTTTGTTTTGGTTGTTTTTGAGTGAGATTTTTAGAGACTTTCAGTTTTGTAATTCCAAGGTGCTCCACTGGAATGCAGCCAACCTTGTCCTTATTCACTGCTGAGAGTCAGGGATGCCTCCTCTTGGGTAGGTCTTTTGTTTGCCACCAGAGAAGGAAGGTGAAAGGATATCAGATTCCTTTGCCCTTTTCAAAAATGGTGCTGCTTCTCCGACAAGTGTTCCCAGTCAGGTGCTCTGGCAGCCTCATTGCCACTTTCAAAAATGGCATTCTTCTTGGATAGAGGAAAGGGTTCCGCCCAGATTCCATTCTCTGGAAGGAGAGGTTGTATTTTGTGGGGCACTCATGGTTCCCAGTGATGCTTTGGACCATCCACAATGTAGCGAGTTATTTTTGCATCTGACTGTGGCCAACTCAGCTGTGGGCTCCCACTCTTGCTTTCTCCCATGCTGGTTCTTTAAATTCTCACTGAAGATATGTGTCCAGCCCAGGGACTCAGCCACTGCTGCCACCGCTGCTGGTACCACAGCCATGCAGGTTACTGTTTTCTCTCTTTATGTGAGCAGTTTATAATATTTTTGGTGTGTCTCTCTGATAATTAAAACTTACATGGTACAACTCTCTAGACATGGAGTCCCTGATGGGACCCTAAAACTCTGATTGTTTGGTTGTTCCCTGTTCTATTTCAACCATCTTCCTCCCAATCCAGCTCCACAGCCTTTAAAACAGGAAAGTTATACTGAATTGAATGAATCCAGTCTTATCACATGATTCATAAAAGCACTAAGCCATCACTGGTAGATGACTTTGAAACACATGGCATAAGTAGCTGCTAGAACTACTTAGCATAAGTTGGTTGTAGCCAACTTATAGCTTGTAAACAACCAGTTTGTATAGCTTGTAACAACAGACTTATTTAGCATGTACATTGCAGAAAATATCTCACTATTTTAGAAGCTGAGGAAGCCAAGATCAAGGTACTAGCAGATCTCAAGTCAGGAAGAGATGCTTCTTGATTCAAAGACTGTACCTTCTCAATGAGTTGTCACATAGTGAGAGCTCATGGCATGATGCCTACCCTCACGACCTCATAACCTCTCAAGGACCCCACCTCCTAATACTCTCAACCAGGGATTAAGACATAAACATAGAAGTGTGGTGGCTCAATATTGTAATCCTAATTACTTGGGATGTGGAACTCAGAGGATCATAGTTGGAAGCCATCCTTATCTACCCATAGTTGTGGGCCATCGTGTCTGCCATCCCTAGCAAATCAGGAACGCATAAGTAGAAATATTGCAATCCATATCAGCCAAGACATAAATTGAGAGCCTACTTTGAAAACAACCGAGCCAAAAGAAAAAGAAAATAAGCCAAAAAGGGCCTGGAGGCATGGCTCAAGTGGTAGAGTACCTGCCTTACAGGTATGAGGGCCTCAGTTCAATTCCCAACACCGACACCAAGAAAGAAAAAGCATCTTAGATTTCAGCAGAGGAACTGACTGGGGAAAGGAATGTGGAAAGAAATTAGCCTGTAGTACTAGCTCCAGAGAACTTGGAAGTGTGAGCTGTCATTGGTTGAAGATATGGGAGAACATGGAGAGAAGAAAGACAAAGAGCAACGCTGGTTGATATCCAGAAGGGACAGAGGGACACCTCAGTGGGGCAGAGGCCACCCCAGGATCCTGTCTAACTGTGCTGACTGGACACACAAGGTTTTCTCAGCTCTTCTGCTAGGGAGTTACAAAAAGCTCCACTGTCTAAAAATTGCCCTCTCCTCAAAATAAAGCCCAACATATGTGTCTTGTGTTTCTTATTTTCATGGGGTTGTCTCTAAGGTATGAACTAGTTCTCCCTTCATTCTCCCACTTTTTTTTCCAAACTGGAAGGTGACAGACAGAACAGGACCCCCCCAAGTGTGCCTGCCCACCCACGTTGACCTACTCATCAAGATGTTTACTACTCATTCTGAATTGAGTATAAAATATTCAGTAATCAGTGGTGCCATGGCTACACCATAGTCTAAGGAACTGGTCCTTTTGGGGAGGGAGGTGATCATGGAGCTTGAACTCAGGGCCTGGGTGCTGTCCCCAAGTTTTTGCTCAAGGCTGATCTTCTACTGCTTTGAGCCACAGAACCACATCTAGTTTTCAGGTACTAATTGGAAGTAAGAGTCTCATGGTCTTTCCTGCCTGAGCTGGCTTTGAGCCATGATCCTCAGATTTCAGACTCCTGAGTAGCTAGGATTGCAGGCATGAGCCACCGGCGCCAGGAAGAATTGGTCCTTTTCATGACCTGAATGCCAACCCTCTGACACAGGGGAGTGTTACCCAGGCCACTAGATAGGACGAAGAAAATGATATCCAGATTGTGTTCCCATCGTCCTCCTAGACCATTGTTTTCTGGCTCTTTCTACTTGCTCTCTTCCAAACATTGTGGCCACTCCTTGCTGTCCACTACAATGCATCTCTTTCCTCCTTCCCTTCTTTCTAACATTCCAAGAACCCAGGCAGGACCAGGAACAGCAAGGAGCCTATCAAAGCTCCCTAAATAGGCATCACTTCCCATCACAGGTGTGTCAATCAGGAGTCTCCAGAGAGACAGAACCAGCAGGATCTAGACAGCAAAATAATTCACACAAGGAACTCACTAACTCTGTTGAAGAGACATTAGTCCCCAGTACTGATGTCTGCTAGTTGGAGATCCAAGAACACGGCTAGTGTCCTTTAGTTCAAATCCCAAAGCCTGAGAACTGCACTGCTACTGATGTGAACTCCAGTCCAAGGTCAGGAAAGAAAGAAGTGGATTTCTCCTACCTGGCTTTTTGTCTTTATTTTCTTCAGGCCTTCAGTGGATTAGAAGGGGTTTCATCCACCTGGCTTTACTGGCTTCCTTGATTCAAATGCTTATTTTATGAGAAATACTCTCCTAGACACACAGAACTGTGTTCAGTCTGGGCAAAGTGACCATTCAGAATATGGAATTACTCCCCATCTGGTTGATGGTGAGTTTTCTGTCACAAAGAACCAAGAGCTCTCTTTCTGTTTAACATTGATGAATGTTTATCTAACTGTCACTCCCAAGAAGTCTTTAGCTCTAGGATGCAGATTCTTTGTCCTCAAGCCTTACAGTAGTCCCAGTGAGGGTTCTGATCTCTGAGGGAATCAGAGGCAGAAAAGTAGCATGAGTAGGGAGGGGTGCAGCATCCTTGGTAAATTATTTGCTGGAGAACACGCAACTAATGGATGCATCAAGTTTGAGTTTTACTGGTTTTGCTTATTCATTTATTTTTATTAGCCTTTAGTAGTTATAAACAAGGGTTTCAATTAACATGTCAGTTTGTGAGTACAAAGTATCTCAGTCAATGTCACTCTTTCATCATTCTCTCCATCTCTCCTAATCTCACCCAGCCTCTCAATTTACCTAGTTCCATGTTCTCATATATACATTGAATAGTAGGACTGCATTTGCCTACCCTTCCTCTGTTTTCTGGTCTTAAGCCCATTCTTTGACATACTAGCACATCAATTCACAGTAGCAATGATGTATCACCAGAATATCAATCTACAGCAATGAGATATCAACAGAAAGACAAATTTATCACCTAAAATCAGACTGCTTCAAAACACCTCCAGATCTTGTCTCAAACTGAGAGCTCCGTTGGTTCTACTACTATCTGTCTTTAAGATACATTTCCTTAAGTACTTACATCCTTGGTCTGCTGCAACGCACTAAGATGTGGTGGTGTGACTCAGTGGGCTGAGGGGGCCTCTACCCCAGGAGGACTTGGTGGGAGAAAGGACAGGTGTTTACAGATCACGGTAGCCTCACCTTATGACACTCTCCTCTTAATGTGTGCAGGGGACTCCTACTATTCCTTCTTGAGAACTATTACCTGATTGGCTATTCAAGAGGGACTGGCTAACACTGGCAGCCCTCAGAAGTTTTCCATCCTCTACATGTTCTAGGCTCCGGGAGAAACCTAGCTCCCATTCCCCCAATTTCCCTTTCATATGGAGTCACAAAAAAAGATTTATCTCAGCATGAGGTTCTACAGTCTCTGAGAGCTGAGGAAGGGCCAGGTGAATAGTGTTGACTGGCAGATCGTGGATGTGACTCTATTGCTTCCCCTCCCTGAGTTGGTGGCTCAATAGAAAATGAGACTAAACATGTCCCATACAACACATCTGGTCTAAGCCCTGTTGCTTATCAGCTGTGCCTCACCTTTCCAGATTGGGAGGCTGACACCAGCCAGGAAGCTGACTGCATAGTCCCAGCTGTAACTCCCCTGTCATATTTTGAAAGGAAGTGAAGCAGTATTTCAAACTCAGACGGAAACTAAGTGCTTCTAGCTCACTCTTATAATCCTAGCTGAAGCTGAGATCTGAGAACTGTGATTCAAAGCCAGCCCAGGCGATTCTTATCTCCAATTAACTATCAAAAAGCTGGAAGTGGAGCTGTGGTTCAAGTAGTGGAGTGCTAGCCCTGAGCAAAAAGCTAAGAGACAGCTCCTAGGTCGTGAGTTTAAGCCTCAGTACCAACACACACACACACACACACACACACACACACACACACAATCAGACGTTCTTAACCAGGAGAAGTGGGACTTACTATAATCCCAGCAATAATAATAATAATAATTTGTTTTCAGGGCCTGCTTGGACTACATAGTGAGTTTAAGACCAATTTAGGCTATTCTGTCTCCAAACACCTAAGAGCTGGAGATGGAGATTATGGTATAGTACTTGCCTAGCATGGACAAGATCCTGAGTTTCATCCACAGTAAAACACACATGCACTTGCCAGCATCAGACAATCTTATGTAAAATGATAGATGGTGACTAACTCTGGAGACTCTTTGGGCAGCAGCGTTTTCTCCTGCCGTCCCCAAGGATTTTACAAGTGCATGCCTGTAGAGGCCTTAGCAGAGTTCTTCACTGTAAATACTTATGCAGAGAGTTGTTGGTTAAATCATATAGCTAGCTCATGGGTTTGAAAAAATCAGTTCTAATAAGCCAGCTCCCCATTTAAGATCCAACACCCTCCTGCATCTTCCTGAGAGACGTCCTGGTATGATTTTCCTGCACCAGTAGGCTTTGAGCAACGAGACCCACTAGAGAGACAGTTCCTAGACACCCTAGTAAGGGAATGGGAGACAAGGAGCAAAGGAAGGCCAGTGTAAATTCTTGCCCCCACCATGCACTATCATTTAGAGGTCCCTGAAATCTCCACTTGCCCATACAAGTACTATATAATAATCCCATCTCCACCCTCTCCCCAGATGACTACATCAGAAAGTCTGGAGTGAATGGGCTTTGTAATTATGATTTGTACCAGGCAACTGAGGATATACCTAGACTTAGTAATGTCCGAGGAGTGATGGGTCCCAACACTTACATATGTGTGTATCACTTGAGGGTCTTTTGTTACCCAAAAGTCAGATCTTATGTTACCTCAATCCTTACATCTGGCCAGATAATTCAGGCAACACACAAACATAGTGTAAGTAGTCAGAGAGTTTCTTAAGAAAGAAATAAGGCAGAGAAAGGCAATTGCATGGCAAATTGCATGCAAGATGGCACTTCAGTTAATCTTCAACCATCTTCTGGACAAAACATGAGCTTGAGGTTTACATAGAGGAAGAATTAGAGGCAGGAAATAAAGTTATGCATAGTTTAAGAGTCTCTGTTAAAGGTGGCCTGTCTGGTCATCATCTCAGTTCTGCATTATGGAGAAGTTGTTAGTGCTGTCATCGTTTTGAGGCGAGAATTCTGCTTCCCAGGAGATGATTCCTCTGGCACCAGAGTGCAGCTTGGTCTTTTATAGGTAATTGTTCTGATTTGGGGTTGATTTATCTTGCAAGGCTTTGCTGCTCCTTAGGGGAAGTTTTAGTTCTCCATCATAAAGATGATCAGTCATAAAGATCTTATGATCGTCATTGTAAAGATTGATCAGTCCTGTCTTTCCTGGAATCCAAGGTGATTGCAAAGTGACTGCAGAAACAATGGCTTAGAACAATGACAAACACAAAATGGAAACGCAAATGCCATGCTTTTCTTCTGCTTTGAGCTAATACGCGGCAAAAGCAAAGCCAAAAAGAATTTACCTATTACAAACACACTTTCAATAGACTGAAATTGGGTTGTTGCTAGGGTAAGGACAACAACATTAACCTCTGGGATTCAAGTACTTATTGAGATTGTGAGAAATTTCTATCCCCAGGTCGAAGTCTATAGGACTGAGGTTTTCTGTGATTTGGGAATTTTAATTACAATATTTTTCTCTGAGATCTCATGATCTCCATTTTAAGGTCCTTGTGCATTTTTCCATTGTTCATGATTGACTAGCTACTACTGATCAGTTAAAACGTGGATTCTGGCAAGGAAAGTCCAAGGCAGGCAACATTTCATGTGTCCAGTAAGCTTCCGCCATGCTGAGCAGCAGGAGACACAGCCAGAGTTCTTAGATTTGTGTTCCAAAGTCCACGTTGCCCCCACTGGCCATAAAACGCGCGTGCTTTTTGTAACCATACTTGAAAACAGTACAATAAATGAACTATGATTAAAACATTGCATCTTCAGGAGATGTCAAAGCTTTAACTAGTTTGCTCATCTGACAGCTTACGACCTGTAGATCCACATGGGGTAGTCCCACTGCACCCCACCATCTGGGAAGGTGCTGGGAAGATTACAAGCTGTTACTCTAGCCAGCAGACAGCCAAGGTGCTCACCTGAGTTAGCCTCATCACTAAACCATACCTGCCAGGTGACCTAAAAGGAACTGGAGAGTTTTGATCTTCAATTATCTTTTAATCTTTTCCAGAAACTACCCAAAGACCTTCGGCCTCCCGTGACTTCCAGGAAAAAGGCAGGTGTCCAACAGAACTTTGTATCATTGGCACTCAAACCAATGACTTTCCAGACAAGGACATAAACAGTCACATCAAGGCTAAAGACCTTGCTGCTGGATCAGAAGAGTGACTGCTGGGCATTTCATCCATAAAGGTGGTCAGGTGATCTCCCCCACCATGCAGACAAGAAGCTCTCCATCTCCACCTTCCACATGTAACTGTGGTCACAGATAGGCAAAACAGTATGGCTGCGGACAAGCAGATCATAAGAATACAGGTCTAACTGCAGAGTGGCCCAACCGACATGTAATTGAAATCATGTGTAAAATGTTCTGATAACAGCATATTTCTTAAAAGTAAAAAAGATGCTGATGACTCACACCTGTAATCCTAGCTACTCAGGAGGCTGAGATCTGAGGATTGTGGTTCAAAGCCAGCCCAGTCAGGAAAGTCCATGAGACTCTTTTCTCCAATTAACCACCAGAAAACTGGAAGTGGCGCTGTGGCTCAAGTGGTAGAGTGCTAGCCTTGAGCTGACGAGCTGAGGGACAGTGTGCAGACCCAGAGTTCAAGCCCCATGACTGACAAAAAAAGTAAAAAAGAAATCAGTAAAATTAGTATTCATAGAATGTTTCATTGTATCTAATACAAATTACCTTTGCAACACATGGAACCAGCCATGTTCCAAGTGCCCTATGGCTACCTGTGGTCCAGGACAAAGCCAGGAGCCCACTTTTCAGCAAACTCCCATTCACTCAGATGCCACCCGTCCAGGCTCCACCCTTTGGGAGAATGTCAGAGTCTACTATAGCCACTAAGATCTTGATGCTGCTTTGACACAATTTTCAGCATTTCCTGTCCAATGCTTGGTAAACTGTATGCATATGCTAAGATGCATATGCTAAGTCTTTGCAGTTACAGGTTGGAACACATCGGCACCGAGCTCACCATTCCTACCCTGTGCATGATGGCCAATTTAACACTTCTCTAAGACTAGACAAGTGCTAGAATTAGACATCCACAGGGAAGGATGTGTGCAGATAAAGAACGAAGGATGCACCTGTATGCTAGTCATGGACCCTTCACACAGAAGACTCCAAAAGCTCAAGCTCTACAGAGAGGTTTAGGGTCCTCATCTCACCAACAGGAACCATGTGGAAGAAGTTGCCTCATTTATCCAAAAGATTACAAATCGGAATGCAGTAAGGTCATTTGCATAATCATGTTCATTACAGCACTATTCACCATAGCCAAGGTATGGAAACAGCCCAGATGTCCTTCAATGTGAAAGGATCAAGAAAACATGAGATTATACATATATAGTGGAATTTTACTCATCTGTTAGGAAGAATGATATTATATCATTTACAAAGAAATGGATGGACTTGGAAAAAATTATGTTAAGTGAAGGAAGGCAAGCCCAGAGAGACTAAGGACACATGTTTTCTCTCATACATGAAAGCTAAATCTAATTTATAAATGTATGAGTAAACACATATGGGGTTGTACATACATGCATATAGACATATTAACCAATGTATGGTATTTGTAAGGGAGAATTCAAATGATATAATGCCTTAGTGAAACTCACAATGTTTAGGGTATGCTGAGTGAGGCTCTGTTCAGTCTGTCAAAAGATTTTTTTGGTAAGGAAAACATTATGCAACATAACGCTGCAGTCAAATTTATTAAAATGGTTTTCTGAGGACACAGAAATCCACCGCAGGGACTCAGAACTCCAACAAAGGACCCTTCCTGCTGCATCACCCCCAGTGGCTCCCCACACTAATTATTCTTTCTTTAGTGAATATCATACTCATAGATACTTAGAATCAGGCAGCCAATTGCCTCCTGGAGAGTCTTGCCTGATCTCCCCTGTGTACCTCTCCTGAGGACTCATCTCAAAATAATCTTTAAAGCTTCTTCTCTGGCACCCTTCTGGGTACCAGGCCTCAGGACTAGCCCTAGTTATGCAGCTTCTCCAACCAGAAGCCTAATGTCTACCCCAGGTCCTGTTCCTCTTCCCTTCACCCTTACTGGGTCTGTCCTCTCCCCTACATCTGCCAACATCTAGACCACCCAGATCCACCTCTAGCGACTTGGGTGTCCCTCCTTGAGCTCTTCTCACTCCACCCAAGTCCACGTTTTTTTATAAGTGTACCCTAAGTCTTGTCTCTGCTGTTCCAGGCATCAGGCTAGAACATGAGTTCTCCCCCATTGCCTGTTCAGCTCCTTCCCAGCATGCTGCCTGCTGGCCTCAGCGCCCATCATCACTCCTTCCAGAAAGGCTATCTTCCACTGATGACACTACCCTTCCATGCTTCCTCTTTGCTTTTGTCCTTTTCCTTAAGTATCTGTCTAAAAGTTAATAATTATAGTGGTCTTGCTCAGTATCCTAAGGGGACCAAAATTCAAGAATTCTCAAATCCCTTATATAAATGGACCATACTTGCATAGAGACTATGTATATCTTCTCATAAACTTTAAATCATCTGTAAGAGATTTATAATGGCTACCATGTTGAAAACTGTTATAGAAATGATTGCATTGCTTCAGTATTTAAGGAATAATGACTAGGGGGAAAAAACTGTACATGGTCAGTACTTATGCCATGTTTTGTTTTGGTTGAGTCTGAGATACAGGAGCACAGAGCAGTGGGCCAATCCATTCAACTTACTAATGTGTGCCACCCTACTGTATCTCCTTCTACAGTGCTTTTGTGCACAGACCAGGTAGTAGTCCCTGCATCCCACCCAGTGCCTGAAGAGTAGTGAGTAACCCACAGACTTTTGAAACAAGTCCCAACAGGACTTAAAACAGAAAGCAAGGTAAAAGAATAGGTCCAACCTTCCATCAAGCCCTCAAATCCAGAACTGTCCTGTGCTAGCGTGTAGATATAGAGTGCTCTCCATAGCCCATGGTTGAAAGCGTGGCCAGACTATGGGCCTATTGGGAGGTGGTGGGATCTTTAGGAGGTGAGGTCTAGTAGGAGAAAGTTACAGTATTTGGAGGAGGTAATCTCAAAGAGATATTGGGATCCTAGCTGCCTCCTCTTCCTCATCCTCTTCTTCCTCTTCCTAGCTGCCCCATGAAGTAAACAACTCTCCTCCACCACAGGCTTCCACCAGAATGTCTGACACAGTACAGGCCAAACCCTATAGGGCCAAGTGACTACTGATCATAGATAGACACTGTAAATATTTTTGCCTCTGGTATTTTGTCCCAGTAATGGGAAATTACCACATTCTGATTTGGTATAACTGAGCCAAGTGAGCAAGATGTTAGGTGAGGTTTCTTCCTTAAAGAAAAACATCTAATGGGCTTGGACACTAGCCAAAATACCAGCCTGAGGAAAGTGGCTTGGGAAATGTTCAGGATGGGCCTCCTGCCCACCTAATGAAATCTTCTATATTCACCTAAGTGTGGTATTCAGGATGTGGAGACCCCTGCAAAAGAAGTCTCCAGGGGACAGGCTTTGCCCAGGCTCTGCCCAAGCTCCTTTTCACCGGGTTCTTTTCCGTATTCAGCCCTCCCGATCACAAAAGCAGCCTTGGAGTAGCTTAAGAACAGTTCACAGGTAACCCTGGGGTAAATCACAGGCAAGGACAGGCCTTCAAAGGAGCTAGAGATGCTGGGCATGAAGCATATGGAATCCCCGGGGCAGGAAAGGAACACAGTAACAATCTGAGGAGTCTGGCAAGAGTGACCCTCAGCCCAGTGGCAGTGTGGAGAAGACTTGTAATTATTTATGCTGAAGAGATCTGACAGGGCTTTGTCACAACCTGAACATGGTCGCTGTGGCAACTTCTACCTGGCCTGAGCAAAAGTATGGTCCTTGTCTGGGGAAAGAAAGCAGTTATGTACACAGTATCCCTCACAGTACTCAAACAAGGCATAATTTTGAAAGTATGAATTTGAAGCAGACAAAATTGTACAAGCTGATAGTCTCAGCCATTCAGGAGGCCAAGGCAGGAGCATCACTTCAGTAAGGAGTTTATCCATGAAATTTTCCACTTAATAGTTTCAGATCTTGGGTAGCCCAGGGCAACTTAAACTACAGAGAAAGGAAGGAAAACAATAAAATGTCCAATTTAGAAAGTTAACTCTTCTTAAATGTCCAGTTGACATTCTGGCTGTGAAGGACTCAGATCTAAGACACAAAATGGGTTTAGGAAAGGTACTTCAAGGTTTTGAATGGTTGACATGGTGTTTACCAATGGAGCTGGCAGTTGGACAGCAATAATGGCTCCAGGTCAGACAGAGACAGCCCAGGGGCCACTGTCCAGTCTATCTGCCTTCTGGAAGAAGTCAGTTAGAAATCTCCAGACGCTTACCACTGTTGTTGATCAGACTATTGTCACATCGAGATCCAGATAGATTCAGCACTATTTGTCGATGTTGTTTGTGACCAAACCACAGAATCAAAACCACTAACTGCTTCTCTGCTTGGGGTTCCACTACAGGCTTTGTGGACAAGGATTCTTTTCAAACTCCGAACACCTAGGGAAGAGTTGGCAGAGTATGCATTTCAGAAGTAAGACAGAGAAGCTGAGAGATAGCACAGGTAGGTTATACATTCATGAGGACCAGTGTCCAGTCAGAGCACCTATGGCCTAGATCCCTCCCTACTTCACATTAGCATAGGACAAAGACCTGAAGGCTTTCTTCTCTTTTTAGTTACAATTTTTAATTGTTATTGAAGGTGATTACAGAGGGGTAACTGTTATGTAAGTCAGGTAAAGTACATTTCTTTTTGGACAACATCACCCTTCCTCACTCTCTCCCAATTTTTCCTTGCCATCCCTACCCACAAGTATAGTTCATTTTCAACATAGTGTCTAAAGAGTATCACTGCTGCACTTGTTCACCCTTTACCCTTCCAAAGATTGATAAATGAATACACAAGACAGAAGAGAAAATAAAACAACAAAGAAAAAAAAAAACCTTGTTTCCTCCTGAAGCTCATTTCCATAAACATTATTTTGTATGATCAGACATAGGGGCATTGGGCCTTTATGTTTCTCCCCTAAGCATATCCTCAGAAGGCTTTCTATACTCAAAAATCTACCTTGTATGTCTTGTTGGCCTCTACAAAATATCCCATTTATTTTGAGATCCTTATGGTTTAGTTCCAGGGCAACCCACGTTTACCAGAACTGTAATCGTGTCTTTTTATTAGCAGTAGTAATATAATAGTGAAGGACTCAGATCTAAGATAATGCAAATACACAAATCAGGCCACAAAGGTTCTGAAAGGCTGACACAATATTTACGCTGTGTTTCATTAGTGGCAGTACTAGAGTTTGACCTCAAGCCCTCAAGTTCTCTCAGCTGGCACTTTTACCACTTGAGCCATGCATCTATCCCTACTTTTTGCTGGTTATTATGGAGCTGGACTTTTCTTCCCTGAGCTGACTTTCAGTCATAATCCTCAAATCTTAGCCTCTTGAGTAGCTAGGATTACAGGCCTGAACCACTCGTACCAAGTGTGGAGAAAGCCTGTGATTTCACTCTTTCTACTTTTCCGTTCTTGCTCCATATGCACTGCCTGGTCCTGAGTCTGCTGTTGAAGAACATGGGCCTGAGCCAAGCTGACTCCTTCCTGGGCACTTGCACTGGTCTCAGCAATCTGTAATTTTGGCCTGTATGTCTGCTGGCTATGTGGCAGGAGAAACCAAACAGACTCTCACGTGAGCACCAAGTCTTCCTTTTGTCTTGGAGATAGAGCAAGGCCAAACTGACCCATGCCCCATCTCACAGGCAAGGGTATGTAGATGCTCAAGAGATGAACGTGTTCACCTGTGGACAGCAGACTCAGGCAGTCCCTCTTCCTATGCCTCCTTTGTCATCAGAGATCAGTAGGCAAAGGTCTGTGTGGCTTCATGATTTGTAATGGAAGAGACCTGCATCAGGAGAGACTGGGGTAAAGTCCCCACTACCATAATGTCAGACAGCCACAGAAGAAAGAACAGGACATACAGTGCCAGAGTGCAGAAGGAGGGCAGAGCCCACACTCAGAACCCACAAGCCATGTTCCAGGAGCAGCTGATATATTTAGCACAGCAGGATGCTTGTGGGCAAACCAGAACTTTGCTGTAGATAAAATTCTGCAAACTGGAGGTTCAGTTAAGGATGGCATAGGCATATTTTGTCTGCCTTCTGGCAAAAGTCTCTTTCCTCCACACATGCTCAGAGGGACCCAGTGTCAGAGTCATGTTGAGTGCAGAGCTGGGGAGTCTACTTTGTATGACGAGTGGGAGCCTGAGGAACTCAGAGGATCTTTTTTCAGGGAGCCCATCAGGCATGTCTGTTCTGCTACATTGTATCAGGATAAGGTGGTACTGTGCCCCTTCATCCAGGATGAAGTCCTGTCTCCTTAAAGAACATCCATGGGCCCAGAGCAGACCATATTCCTGGAGTGACCAGAGGACTAACTCTGAGCATACTTCAAGCCTAGTTGTGTACCTAGTTGTGTACACAGACGCATCACATAGAGAAGTAGGCTTTCCCAGAATTGCTTTTCCTTGTCTTTGATGAATTGTGTTTGGCTTATTCCACTGGCCTGCAAATAGATATGCATATGCATCTGGTGCTGGGGAGAGTATGGAACCAAGACCACTCTGGAAGAAAGTCATAAGGGAGGCTTGTGGACTCTCTGACAAAGGAAGCTCTGAGAAGGGAGTACCTCGTTGTGAATCAAGCATACAATTGGCTACTTGGCCAATGGAAATGCTGCTTATGTGACTTGTGGGAGGTTTAGTCTTGGCCACAAAAAGCTCCAAGGCTTTTGCTTGTGTGTTTTGGAACGTTTTGCTGACCAGTATATCTTCTGCTACTAATTTTGTTATGTGACTGGATAATAGATTTAAAAAATAGAAGTTTTGCTGAGTGCTAGTAGCTCATGCCTGTAATTCTAGCTGCTCAGAAGGCTGAGATCTGAGCATCAAGTTTCAAAGCCAACCTGGGCAAGAAAGTCAGTGAGACTTTTAGCTCCAATCAGCCAGCAAAAATCTAGAAGTATAGCTGTGGCTCAAGTAGTACAGAGCCATCCTTGAGCTAAAAAACTAAGGGATAGAGCCCAGGCCCTGAGTTCAAGCCCCAGTATCAAGACAAAACATGGACACAAAAGTTTATTGAGCTTACAGCTCTGGAGGCTGGAAAGTCTGAGGATACTGGCATCTGCTGGAACCTAGGTACTATGCCAAGGACAGGGTATTCATGGGTACTCTGGCCACACTGTCACCTGTGTTCCAGGCAAGAGGCAGTATTGCAGAGCAGCAATGTTAGTATGCCATCTTGGTTGGTTGGCTACTGTAGCTAGCCCCAGGTGACATCTCACTGTATCTAATGGGAGATCCCACGAAAAGATTGCCTAGGGACCTAAATGGTTGTTCAAAGCCACTCAATTTGGAGTGGGTTTTTGTTGTTGTTATTTTTCCAATATACTGGGGCTCCAAAAGAGGGCCTTGAACTATTGCTTGGCTTTTTTGCTCAAGGCTGGCACTCTACCACTTGAACCATACCTCCACCTCCAGCTTTTTTGCTGATTAATTGGAGATGTCTTTTGGATTCGTCTGTCCAGGCTGGTTTCAAACCTGATCCTCAGATCTCAGCCTTCTGAGTTAATAGAATTACAGGTGTGAGCCACAATGCCTGTCTAGCTTCACCATTTCTATACTGCTGGAATTTTGCTTGGGATTATATTAAATACATAGACCAACAAGAACCAATGCTTATGTGTTAGAGCTATTTAATATTCCCATCCAAGGGAGATTTGGAGGGCCTCTCTCTGTTTGCTAGTACCTCCTCAAATCATCTCACAGTATTCTATGGTTTTCTTTAAAAAAGACTTCTGCGGGGCTGGGAAGGTGGCTCAGTGGTAGAACGCTTGCCTTGCATGCATGAGGCCCTGGGTTCGATTCCCCAGCACCACATAAGCAAAAAGAAAAAAAGCCGGAAGTGGCACTGTGGCTCAAGTGGTAGAGCGCTAGCCTTGAGCTGA
>NW_012267309.1:762707-768428 GCF_000151885.1 Dipodomys ordii
ATACTGTACAGAGGGGTTACAATTACATGGGCAAGATAATGCATACATTTCTTACCAAGCATTGCAGCCTCCTCCTTTGTTTACCCTTCACCTCCCTTCCCAACCTAGATTTTTTTGTTATGCTGCTATAGCTTATTTCTCAGAACAATGTTAACTAGGAGAAAAGGGGGGTGGCAGAAGAAATCTCCTTATCTTGTTCCTGATGACAGTAATTATTCATGTGAGCTATCAGATTTTCACAGATACCATTTATTAGATAGAAAAAGTCCCTTCCTTTGCTTAGTTTGTCAGATAAAGGAACAATCCTACTTATAGTGGGATCTAACACTCCTCTTTCTGACACTTAGCTGGTTAGAAAAATACTCTCCAACATGGGCTGAGTATCATCACTATGATGTGATTGGGCATCAGTATACCATCCCTCAAGTACACAGATAAAACTGACTAAAACAAATTATAAGCTGCTTATAATGTGAACTTCTTAAAATATTTAAAATATTAAAATTACACAAAGTAGTTTCTCTGGCCACTATAACATTAAGTTAGAAACAAATGACCTATCTAATACTAACATTTTAGAATTAAACTAGAGACTTCTGAGTATCCAAGTGTCAAAAAATAAATCAGAGGGCTAGGAAAGTGACTCTGTGGTATAATGCTTGCCTTGTATGCATGAGACCCTGAGTTCAATTCCTTACCACCACATAAGCAGAAAAGGCTGGAAGTGGTGCTGTGGCTCAAGTGGTAGAGCACTAGGCTTGAGCTGAAGAGCTGAGGGACAGCACCCAGGCCCAGAGTTCAGGCCCCACGACTGACAAAAAATAAAATTTTAAATAAATCAGAAGGAATTTTTAAAAAGTTTCAAATTGATTCCTAATAAAAATAGACCATACAGAATGTTTGGGAGTCAGGGATGCACACCTAACAGGCATTATTTGTACTTTGAAAGACTGAGAGAAAATTAGAGGATAAGAAATGTTTATGACTAAGAGCTCAAGATTTATCTATCTATCTATCTATCTATGTGCACACACACACACACACACACACACACACACACAAAGCTAAATCCTTGGGGACAGTTACTAAGATTTGAACTTGGGGGCCTCTCTTTTGCTAAGTTGGCGCTCTATTGCTAAGCCACACCTCCAGTTAATTTTGTAACTATTAGTCAAGAAAAAATAGTAACAGAAGATAAATCACAAGTATGAGAAATATAAAACAGTTGTCCCTTCAGATACTGCAGTTATTAATGGAGTAGTAAGCAAATTCGTAGGATAATTGTATGCTAATCACTTTGGCAAGCTTAATGAAGTTGATAAATTCCTTGCAAAGGGCAGTTTGCCAAAATTTACACTTGATGAAAAGGAAAATCTGAATAGCCCTATATTCATTAAAGAACTTAAATTCCTTGTCATAAGCTTTCCCATTAGGAACCTCCAGGTCCAGATGGTTTCACAAGAATTTCACTGAACACTAAAAGAAGCAATAAAAGCAATGTTACACACACTGTTCCTGGAACAGCAGGGAATATGGCCCACTGTGTTTTATGGGACCAGCTCAACCTCACATCAAAACATTACAGAACATGACCCCCAAAAAAGAGTTTTGTAAAACCACTAACAAGTCTCAGGGTGTTCTAACCCCCACTACGTAGAAAACAAACTCATGAAAGCCAAAGAGGTGCTTTACTAACATCCAACTTAATCAGCTAAATATCACTCCAAGTGTTTTAAGAGCTTGTCATATTTGCTAATACATTTTTTGTTCTGGTCCTGAAGCTTGAGCTAGGGGCCTGGAAGCCACACTCTCACTCCCAGCTTTTTGTGTGTATGTGCTTAATTGGAGATAAGAGTCTCATGGACTTTCCTTCCCCAGGCTGGCTTTGACTCTGGATCCTCAGATCTCAGCCTCCTGAGTAGCCAGGATGATAGATGTGAGCCACTGATGCCCGGCTACATTACTTTTCTCTTTTTAAGAAGAAAAGAAACAAATCACAGTGAAGAATTAAAACCCAAATTCTTTCTTGGCAGAAATACAATATAGTAACTAGGACTCAGAAAAACTATTAAGAAAGGATTGATAGAAGAATGATCTAGAAAAATAAAAAGAGAAGAAGGTACCTGTATTCATTTGAAGTGGTGACTTTCATAACTGCACATGGGAATTCCTCAAAGAAAGCTTTGCAGTTTCTATTTTGGCAGATGTTCTCAACATGCTCTCTACCGCACAGCTAAGGGACCTTCCTTTTCACAGTATCTGAGATACAGCCATGCAATAGTGAAAATGTGGTCTATTTATCATTAAGAGTCAGTGTGTTGGGCTAGTGGGAGAGTGCTCAGGCTCACCACACACAAGACCCAAGTCCCACCAGGAAAAAGAAAAAAAGGAAAGAAGGTAGGGGGGAGGCGTGGGGGCAGGGAGAAATCAGACGACTCCCTGGAGAATAAAGATCAGTTCCAGGAATTGGTCATGGCATTGTTACCAGGACTACATGATGCTCAAGAGCCAGCATGGCCACACAAAGAGCTTCATCAGAAGCCAAGCACTGGTAACTCTTGCCTGTAATCCTACCTACTCACAAAGCTGAGATTTGAGGATCACAATTCAAAGCCAGCCTGGACATGAGACTCCAATTAGCCACCAAAAAGCCAGATGTGATGTTATGGAGTGTCAGCCTTGAGCAAAAAAGCTAAGGGAGAACATGAAGCCCTGAGTTCAAGCCCCAGGACTTGTACTAAAAAACAAAAATAAAAACCTTTGTTTGAGGTACCATGCCTAGAAGGAAACAGCATCCTTGCTGCCTATTCTGACAGTCTTTCTGGATGACAGGTTTGACAGCATTGGTGGTTTCTAGAAACAAGAGGAAAATTGTTCCTAGCTGAAATCAGAGCAGGCATAGAGTCTTGTATTCAGGCTGCCAGCCCTTCCCCGTGTGGTCTATGAACTGGACCACCAGCAAAGGGACCATTTCTGTTCCACTACAAGAACACTGAAAGCAATTGAAAGAAACACTTAAAACAGTTACAGCAATTGGATATTCCTGCAACATCAGAGCAATGACCACATTTTCCTGATTCATGTTTATTGTATTTTACAAAAGCATTGATCCAAGACAGATTGGGGGAAGAAACTAAAGCAGAATTGATCCTCCTCAGGATTGTTTGTGACATAATGTTCTAGAATATAACTTTGTGGCTTGAGGATATCAGGCCTAATGGGTGGATGCTTTATTTCATTTGTGTGTGTGTGTGTGTGTGTGTGTGTGTGTGTGTGTGTGTGTGTGTGTGTGTGTGTGTGTGTGCATGTGCCTGCGTGCAGGCTCACACGTGCACACATGTGCATGCATTCTGGGAATTGAACTTGGGTCACATGCTCTTGCTGACCACTTGACCCACACCTCCAATGCTGGCTATTTAGTGGTTATTTGGAGATAAGAGTCTCATGGACTTTTCTGCTTAGGCTGGCTTTGAACTGTGATCCTCAGATCTCAGCCTCCTGAGTAACCCAGCTATTTTTCTACTTTTTGAGACTCAAACTCCTAGTTACAAATAATCTTCCTGCCTTTGCCACCCAAACAGCTGGGATTACAGGAGTCCAACAAGATACCCAGCTTGGTAATAGTAATTGATAATATACCACAGCATCAAATTTCACAGCTGAAATAAAAATGGATTTTTTAACATTGCCAAAGTCTTCCTTTTGCACATTTTATTCAGATCCTTTCATTCATTGTATCTTCTGGGCAGGAAAAGAAAAAAAAAGGGTGAGGCTGGGAAGGTGGCTCAATGGTAGAGCGCTTGCCTTGCATGCATGAGGCCCTGGGTTCGATTCCTCAGCACCACATAAGCAGAAAAAAAAAGCCGGAAGTGGTGCTGTGGCTCAAGTGGTAGAGTGCTAGCCTTGAGTTGAAGAGCTGAGGGACAACACCCAGGCCCGGAGTTCAGGCCCCATGACCGGACCCAAAAAAAAAAAAAAAGATATTGGTGGACGTATGAAAAGGAGCAGCATCCCTCCACAGATAGGGTGCACCCACACAGGGTAGATGTGATTTTTCAACTGAGCACTAATCTGTGTGCGATCAACAGCCAGCTGCTGCCCTTCTGCTCTGCTCTGAGGCGTCACACAGGGCAAAGGGCACAAGGCGCAGGGCTTCATCTCCACTCAGATCTTACAAGAGTGTCTGAAACGTCTTTGTTTTTTTCTGAGTCAGCTCCAAGCTCCACTTCCATGTGGTTACTTGCCGCTGTGAACTGGAAGTGACATGTTCTTTGTCTTTTGCAATCAGTACCCTGAGCTGCTGGCAGCCTTCCTGCCCCGGGCTCATGTGTGTATTGGTACTGGGTTCATTTTATTTGTAATGTCCTAGAAGGTTTGATTTTAGCGTTAGTAGACTACAACCTGCTTTCATTACTTGGAAACCTGCGATCCCATGACCCTCACCCCAGCAAGAGCAATCCAACCCCAGCCATCTTCACTGTCATATAGGATTTGTGGCCAGCCAAGCCTGGCTCTGGAGGTGTGTTTGCTAGGAAATGAGCATGTGTCACCTCTGTGGCTTGGTAAAGGAAATGTTCTGAGTTGGGTGAATTTGTAAAAGGTCATGAGAGGGTCCTGTTGACAAGAAAGGGTGTGGTGAGGTCCTGGTGGTCCTCAGAGTAGGCACACAGCAGGGCAGGTTGCTCAACAACTGACAGAGGTACAGTCAGCCACTGAGATCCAACCAGAAGGTTCCAGACACCACACAAACTAATCGCTGCTGCACGGCCTTGACTTTGGTGCCTCTCTACCACCCGCTTTGGACTACTCAATTGCAAGGTAAGGAGGCTGTCCAGAGTGTGAAGTAGGTACCTATGTGACAGGACCCAACTGGGCCTGGACATAGAAGAACCTGCCACAGCTCTCTGGCATGTTCAGGCCCATCATGGGTATCTGTCTATAGGGGATCTCACAGCCACAAAAGAGGACATCAGCCTTGTGACAGAAGAACAGTTCTGGGATCAGCAAAGGTTTACTGTTGTCTGAGAGCAATGTAAGGCTATGCCAGAGCTACCTCAAAATCAACATTCCTTGTAGAAACCACATTTGTTAAGAGAGCACGAGCATAAGTCACCAAGTAGAGAATGAGGAGCTTCTAGGTGTCATGGGCACACTGTCCCATGCCTTCTCCTCAATGAAGAGAGGCCTTCTCTGCAACCCACAATGCCTTTTGGCCACCCTGTGGTAGTGCCGGCTGTGAGAAGAACCGTTGAGGCCCCAGAGAAGCAGTTAGCCAAGGCAAAGGGGTGACAGCTCAGATGGGGGTCCCAAGGGATGAGGGGATGACTGGGAAACAAGGAGAAAACAAGAAGGAAGTCTGACCAGGTGCCAGTGGCTCACACTTGTAATCCTAGCTACTCAAGAGGCTGAAGCCCGAGGACCACTGTTTGAAGCCAACCCAGGCAAATAAATGCCAGAGATTCTTATCCTCAACCAACCAGAAAAAAAGGCTGAAGTGAAGCTGTGGCTCAAGTGGTATAGCACCAATGTTGAGCGAAAATACTAAAGGACAGCAATGAGGCCCTGAGTTCAAACCACCCCCATGGAGCACAAAGAGGAGGAGGGCCGAAGCCTCAAGAAAGAACCAGCTGGGTCATACTTTGACACTAGCCTAGTCTAATTGATTGTTTTACTTCTAGAATTCAAAGAGAAAGAGAATGAATCTACCTTTTATAATTACTT